>NC_057804.1:49151244-49368400 GCF_018294505.1 Triticum aestivum
TCCGAATGTGGCATTTCTTTTAAAGCCCTTTCTGTGATGTCGCCCCGACGTCCGACTGTGGCATTTCTTTTAAAGCCCTTTCTGTGATGTCGCCCCGACATCCGTCTGTGGTATTTCTTTTTAAGCCCTTTATGTGGTGTCGCTAAGACGCCCGACTGTGGCATCATTTCCTTATGTTTATTGGTTCACCTTTCGAGGCGTCGCTTCAGACACCCGATCGGTAGTTATTTATGTTCTGTTGGGATTTCAGGCGGACTACCGCCGTTTCCCTTTTACTTACCTTGTCATGCTAATTTTTGAATGTACATCGGTGAATTAATCATGACGCAACCATGCATGCATTTGTTATATCTTACGTCCGAACTGTCTTCCGAGTACTTTCAAAGTACTCACTGGCTTGTTGATTTGGCCAGATGCTGACGAAGGCGATCTCATGGATGAAGAGTTTGATAGCGAGTCCGACACCTAGAGGAGTCCCAGTCAGTCTCGTGCGACCCTGGATTTGGTCACTGTTTTATATCCGCTTCCGCTACCAAATAAATTCATCGAGCCTCACCTCGACGCTCGATGATATGATAGACTTAGAGTCTTGTATTTCTCTCCCCGCCGTGTTTTTCCACCACCGCCCTATCCTCGAGTCAATAGTATGCCTCCACACCACTGTGTCATGTCCGCCATTATGTATAATTATTGGCGTGCTTGTAATAATTTGGTTGAGCAACCGTAGTTCGACTCTGTAATATATTTTAAGCTACTGGCTTATTGTATCAAGAAATTGTCTACCAGTGAGGAGGATTTCTCTCATACTGCACTCAAAAGATTGGTTTCTCAATAAATATTTTTATTGGAAAACCGGTCGTGACACACAGTGCCAAGCGCAGTTGGGCCAGGCCCAAAACAGGGCACGGGCATGCGCGGCCTGGGTTACGTCGTATCTCACTCTGCATCCACCGCGCCCTCCCCGAACGGCACGCGTCGAATGCGGTGTCGTGGGAGAGATCGTGGGTGGTTTCTTGGATGTTGCCGCAGCCATCAACGGGGAGCTGGCGCAGTTGGGGATGGAGGATCTCGGGTATTCCTCCGATGAGCACCTCCAACCCAGCGCCAAGCTCAGCTTGTTCTTCAAAGGCGTGGCGACGGCCCTCCAGCGACTCCGGGAGAAGATCCCAAAGCAGCTGGCCGACGAGTCACGCAAAATCTGCACGGGAGCTCTTCAAAAGGTGCTGGTGAAGGTGGCCTTCAGCAACCCAGGCCTCAACCTCACCAGCGTCTTCAGGACCTTGCCGCCGGATGCTGATCTGGAAGCGCTCAAGACCCTTGTCACACCCATTGTGGACAAGGTGAGCGGGATCAAGAGGGTTGAGGGCGATCGCGTAGATTAGGCCGCCCGTTTTCTCTTTTTCTTGTCGCTGTTGATCATGTTATGAGAACAATCTGTTAGAGCTGCGACAAGCTATCTTGTAATATGACTCTATTTTGGGTAGCGATTGCTATGTTATTTCCTTTACTTGATTCCTTCCATTGTATGTTTTTGCCCTACGCTTTTAGGGAACTTGTCGGCGCAGGCACCTTAGCCGCGAGCGCTGAGTGCGGGACGTCAGCAGCCTGCTGGCGGTGCCGCTACCGACAAGAAACCTTGTCGCAACTAGTCGCAGCTCACTTAAGTTGTTGAGCGGACTCGAAACAAAGTAAGGGCGCAACTAGCTATGAGTTAGTTCCTCCGTGCACAGGTTTTCCATACAAAGCACGGTCGTTCAAGGAAGATAACTTAAAAATTTTAAAACTGCTTGCTCAAACTTTAGCAACTTAGCTTTTATGTCGTTTGCTTCCCGGTAAGGCGAAACTTTCTTGAACGACGCCTGGTCCACACCATTATCTTCTCCTAACACCAAAGATGTCGGGGAGGCTGATCCACGAACACCTATGGGACCGGCGGACCGAGCCCCTTTCGGTTCAGCGGGGTGCGGAGATCGCACGAAGAGCGGATCGAGGCGAAGCACACGAGCAATTTACCCAGCTTCGGAGCTCTCCGGAGAGATAACACTCCTACTGCTGCATGTCTGAGTGTATTGAGTTCTTGCTTGGGAGCGCTGAGTGCTACAGTACACACTAGCTGCTAACGAGACCAAGCGTGAGTGTTTTTTTGCCTTCGACCCCCCCTCTACGTTGCGCATGGGCCTCCTTTTATATGCTAAAGGGGTCTCCGACAGGTGGCAACGTAGACAAGGGTAAAATGGAAAAGGAATTGCGGTTGGTACACAACCTGTACAGTGTATCATACCTAACCCTGACGGCAGGGGACAAAGGCATTAAATGCTCGTCTACGTCGCCCAAATAGTGCAAAAAGGGACCACCAGGGACGCCAGCGCTCGCCACGATGGCAATCTTGTCAGCGCCGCTTGCCACCGCGCACCGCTGGCTGCACAGCCTCTTGCCACACGCGCCTGGAAAGGCCCTAGGGTGACACGTTGGCGGATGTGCTGGAGCGTAGGTACAGAGTGGTAGCTTGCCGCGGCAAGCGCCTTGCCGCGGTCGTTGTCTTATCGCGTCCGGAAGCTTGTCGCTCATCGGGCCTCGCAGGGACGTGTGGCGCGTCGCGGCAAGTTCCTTGAGATGCCTTGTTTGGTCTTCCCGGCAAGCTCCTCTTGCCGGGGCCTTGTCTCCTTGGCTTGAATACTTTGTTCTTGAATGGCTCCAAAGGAACCATGGAGGACCTTGGCGGTCACCCGGCAAGCCTTGCCGCGGGGTGCTGCAACTGCCCATGCACAAGTTCAGGATACTAGGGTACCCCTACTCTAGTACACCGACAGGAGCCCCCGGGCCTGGGCCACACACGGTGCCGAGCGCTGTTGGGCCAGGCCCAAAACAGGGCACGGGCACGCGCGGCCTGGGTTACGCCGTATCTCACTCTGCATCCACCGCGCCCTCCCCGAACAGCACGCGTCGAATGCGGCGTCGTGGGAGAGATCGTGGGTGGTTTGCTTGGATGTTGCCGCAGCCATCGACGGGGAGTTGGCGCAGCTGGGGATGGAGGATCTCGGGTATTCCTCCGATGAGCACCTCCAACCCAGCGCCAAGCTCAATTGTTCTTCAAAGGCGTGGCGACGGCCCTCCAGCGACTCCGGGAGAAGATCCCAAAGTAGCTGGCCAACGAGTCGCGCAAAATCTGCACGGGAGCTCTTCAAAAGGTGCACGAGATAACACTCCTACTGCTGCATGGCTGAGTGTATTAAGTTCTTGCTTGGGAGCGTTGAGTGCTACAGTACACACTAGCTGCTAACGAGGCCGAGCGTGAGTGTTTTTTTGCCTTCGACCCCCCCTCTACGTTGCGCATGGGCCTCCTTTTATATGCTAAAGGGGTCTCCGACAGGTGGCAACGTAGACAAGGGTAAAAATGGAAAAGGAATTGCGGTTGGTACAACAACCTGTACAGTGTATCATACCTAACCCTGACGGCAGGGGACAAAGGCATTAAATGCCCATCTACGTCGCCCAAATAGTGCAAAAAGGGACTGTTAGGGACGCCACCGCTCGCCATGATGGCAATCTTGTCAGTGCCGCTTGCCACCGCGCACCGCTGGCTGCACAGCCTCTTGCCACGCGCGCCTGGAAAGGCCCCAGGGCGATACGTTGGCGGATGTGCTGGAGCGCAGGTACAAAGTGGTAGCTTGCCGCGGCAAGCGCCTTGCCGCGGTCGTTGTCTTGTCGCGTCCGGAAGCTTGTCGCTCACCGGGCCTCGCCCGGACGCGTGGCGCGTCGCGGCAAGTTCCTTGAGATGCCTTGGTTGGTCTTCCCGGCAAGCTCCTCTTGCCGGGGCCTTGTCTCCTTGAATTGAATACTTTCTTCTTGAATGGCTCCAAAGGAACCATGGAGGACCTTGGCGGTCACTCGGCAATCCTTGCCGCGGGGTGCTGCAACTACCCGTGCACAAGTTCAGGATACTAGGGTACCCCTACTCTAGTACACCTACAGGAGCCCCCGGGCCTGGGCCACACACGGTGCCGAGCGATGTTGGGCCAGGCCCAAAACAGGGCACGGGCACGCGCGGCCTGGGTTACGCCGTATCTCACTCTGCATCCACCGCGCCCTCCCCGAACGGCACGCATCGAATGCGGCGTCGTGGGAGAGATCGTGGGTGGTTTCTTGGATGTTGCCGCAGCCATCAACGGGGAGCTGGCGCAGTTGGGGATGGAGGATCTCGGGTATTCCTCCGATGAGCACCTCCAACCCAGCGCCAAGCTCAGCTTGTTCTTCAAAGGCGTGGCGACGGCCCTCCAGCGACTCCGGGAGAAGATCCCAAAGCAGCTGGCCGACGAGTCGCGCAAAATCTGCGCGGGAGCTCTTCAAAAGGTGCTGGTGAAGGTGGCCTTCCGCAACCCAGGCCTCAACCTCACCAACGTCTTCAGGACCTTGCTGCCGGATGCTGATCTGGAAGCGCTCAAGACCCTTGTCGCACCCATTGTGGACAAGGTGAGCGGGATCAAGAGGGTTGAGGGCGATCGCGTAGATTAGGCCGCCCGTTTTCTCTTTTTCTTGTCACTGCTGATCATGTTACGAGAACAATCTGTTAGAGCTGCGACAAGCTATCTTGTAATATGACTCTATTTTGGGTAGCGATTGCTATGTTATTTCCTTTACTTGATTCCTTCCTTTGTATGCTTTTGCCCTACGCTTTTAGGGAACTTGTCGGCGCAGGCACCTTAGCCGCGAGCGCTAAGTGCGGGACGTCAGCAGCCTGCTGGCGGTGCCGCTACCGACAAGAAACCTTGTCGCAACTAGTCGCAGCTCACTTAAGTTGTTGAGCGGACTCGAAACAAAGTAAGGGCGCAACTAGCTACGAGTTGGTTCCTCCGCGCACAGGTTTTCCATACAAAGCACGGTCGTTCGAGGAAGATAACTTAAAAATTTTAAAACTGCTTGCTCAAACTTTAGCAACTTAGCTTTTATGTTATTTGCTTCCCAGTAAGGCGAAACTTTCTTGAACGACGCCTGGTCCACACCATTATCTTCTCCTTTCCCCCCGGCAAACTTGTGGGCGAGGGAACCATCCTTCCTTTGAGAAAGAGAAAGAAGAGAAAATAATGATACGAAGCCTTACGGCTCGTTATTGCTTACCGGGGGTAGGCGCTGCACAAAGTGTCAGATACATGCAAAAAAAAGTATAAAGCATGACATTGACGAGATGTGCGGAGCACATGAGCTTTACTTATGCACGGGGTCTGCGCCCGGCTTTGTACAAAGGATTACATGCAACATCGGCAAGACTTGTACAAAAGGTGGTTGCCGGAACAGGTTCCGGCAACCGCGCCTTACGGGTAAAACTTACGAAGATGCTCAATGTTCCAGGAGTTGCTCACCGGAATGCCATCTTCGGTCTCAAGGCGGACAGCGCCAGGCCTAGTGACTCGTTTCACCCGGTAAGGGCCTTCCCACTTCGGCATCAACTTGTTGGAATTCTTGGCGGACTGAACGCGCCGAAGAACAAGGTCGCCTTCCTCGAAACTTCTGGCATTAACTTTGCGGCTATGGTAGCGGCGCAAAGCTTGCTGGTATCGAGCAGCTCGTACAACAGCCTGAAGACGGTCCTCCTCAAGGAGCAGTGCGTCATCGTGTCGCAGCTGCTCTTGCTCAAGCTCATCATAAGCGAGCACTCGAGGTGACCCGTATACGAGTTCCGTGGGGAGAACTGCCTCTGCTCCATAGACTAGAGCGAAAGGTGTCTGGCCAGTGGCTCGATTTGGCGTCGTCCTGACCGACCAAAGAACCACCGGCAGCTCCTCAATCCAGTTCTTTCTGCACTTGCGCAGCCTGTCGAAAGTCCTGGTCTTGAGCCCGCGCAGCACTTCAGCATTTGCCCTCTCTGCTTGACCGTTGCTTCTCGGATGAGCAACAGAAGCAAAGCAGACCTTGGCGCCAAGATCTTGGACGTACTGGATGAAGGTGCGGCTCATGAATTGCGTGCCGTTGTCGGTGATGATCCTGTTAGGGATCCCGAAGCGGCAAACAAATCGACCTGAAGAACTTGACTGCTGACTGTGCTGTCACCTTCCTCACTGCTTCCACTTCCGGGCACTTTGTGAACTTGTCGATTGCAACGTACAAGTACTCAAAGCCCCCGACAGCTCGGGGAAAGGGGCCAAGGATGTCGAGCCCCCAGACCGAAAATGGCCAGGATAAAGGGATCGTCTGGAGAGCTTGAGCTGGCTGGTGTATCTGTTTGGAATGGAACTGGCAGGCTTCACACTTGGTTACTTGTGCAGTTGCATCCTGGAGGGCTGTCGGCCAAAAGAAACCTTGCCGGAACGCTTTGCCGGCAAGTGCTCTTGCGCCAATGTGGTGACCACATATGCCTCCATATATCTCTGCCAACAGCTTTTGTCCGTCTTCCCATCGAATACACTTCAATTTCACACCGTTGAGTCTTCTTCTGTATAGTATGTTGTCGACAAACTTGTACATACTTGACTGCCGGGCTACTCTTTCCGTTTCTTCTTACTCTTCGGGAAGTTCTCCTGTCTGAAGGAAACGGACAATCTGCTGTGCCCATGCTGGAGCTTGCGGCTCGACAACAAGGACTAAAGGCACATCTGCTGCTGTGGAAACATCCGCTTCTACGGCGAGAACCTGCGGCTCAGCCGGAGCTTGACGTTCCTCGGCAAGCTTGCCGGAGCAAAACTTGTCGGGAGCGTCTGCTTCAACGGAACAAACCCTAAGGCTTGCCGGAGCAGACTGCTCCTCAGCACCCTTGGTGTTGATCTTGGGGACCTTCTTGGCGGCGGCTTCGGGGAGCTCCGCCGGAAAATAGTCACCAGAAATCAACTTCCTCTTCTTGCTGTCGTTCGTGAAGAACTTGGCGCTGATCACGACGAGCTCGTGGATCTGATGATGCGGTGGAGTCACTGTTGAGGTGGATCCGGCGAGTCGGCGATCTTGGCCTTCGGGGTGGAGACTGCATGGTGGTTGCACCCCCACCGGTTTTGTCGCCATTGGCTCGTGCCCGGCAGTCCTGCCGCAGCAGCGATGTACTCGGCTTCCGCGGAGTGTCGCCGTTGGCGAAGCCGATGAGACTCTGAATGGTGGCCCTCCATTCATCGATCTTGTCTGCCGTTGGAGGGTAATCCAAGAGCAGTTGAGCTCACGCCAAAGCTTCTGCTGGAGTGGTGGGCGGTAGTGGCGAACGGCGCGAGGAGCGGGATATGCTTGGACTTCTAACTATGTTAGAAGGAGCAGTATCCCATCCAGGCGACCGTGTCTCGCTCGTGCCAGCATGTTGGCGTGCATGCTGGTCTCGAGCACCCCGAGATCCACCAGCTCGATCTTGGTCCAACAAACGTATGGCACTGCGAATACCATGACGCTGTCGGTCCTGCGCCTCCTGAGATGGGCGCGGTGCATGTACGGATGCCGAGGTCTGCGCAGCCTTGTCCTTGGACCTGGCAGCACCGTGGGCTCCCTCGTCGATGCCCGTTCTTCCGCCGGCGTCTACCCCACCACTCGTTTGCTCTGGTGGTGGTGGGATCGACGTGGACGGAACAGCTGCCGCCGAAGCCTTCTTCTTCGATGGCATGTCGATGAAGAAGATGAAGATCTAGCTCGTGTGAACGCTGGATCAGGTTCACACAACCTCAACGCCCCCTACCTGGCGCGCCAAAGATGTCGGGGAAACTGATCCACGAACACCTATGGGACCGGCGGACCGAGCCCCTTTCGGTTCGGCGGGGGGCGGATATCGCACGAAGAGCGGATCGAGGCGAAGCACACGAGCAATTTACCCAGCTTCGGAGCTCTCCGGAGAGATAACACTCCTACTGCTGCATGTCTGAGTGTATTGAGTTCTTGCTTGGGAGCGCTGAGTGCTACAGTACACACTAGCTGCTAACGAGACCGAGCGTGAGTGTTTTTTTTGCCTTCGACCCCCCTTCTACGTTGTGCATGGGCCTCCTTTTATATGCTAAAGGAGTCTCCGACAGGTGGCAACGTAGACAAGGGTAAAAATGGAAAAGGAATTGCGGTTGGTACAACAACCTGTACAGTGTATCATACCTAACCCTGACGGCAGGGGACAAAGGCATTAAATGCCCGTCTACGTCGCCCAAATAGTGCAAAAAGGGACCGTCAGGGACGCCATCTTGTCAGCGCCGCTTGCCACCGCGCACCGCTGGCTGCACAGCCTCTTGCCACGCGCGCCTGGAAAGGCCCCAGGGCGACACGTTGGGGGATGTGCTGGAGCGCAGGTACAGAGTGGTAGCTTGCCGCGGCAAGCACCTTGCCGCGGTCGTTGTCTTGTCGCGTCCGGAAGCTTGTCGCTCACCGGGCCTCGCCGGGACGCGTGGCGCGTCGCGGCAAGTTCCTTGAGATTCCTTGGTTGGTCTTCCCAGGAAGCTCCTCTTGTCGGGGCCTTGTCTCCTTGGCTTGAATACTTTGTTCTTGAATGTCTCCAAAGGAACCATGGAGGACCTTGGTGGTCACCCGGCAAGCCTTGCCGCGGGGTGCTGCAACTGCCCGTGCACAAGTTCGGGATACTAGGGTACCCCTACTCTAGTACACCGACAAAAGTCTGAACACCTTTATGGTAGTTCGGCACCCCGAATTGTAGCATTATATGCATCGGCTCCGAATCATGTCTTGGGTCAATAGTTGGGTTGCCCGGTGCTTGCTACCTTAGGTTCCGCTATATCGGCTAGGGTAGTAAAGGGAGAACTACTATGATTGTGTCCCGGTTCTTCTGAACGAGCACCTGAGTAGAGAAAGCCGAAAACTGACTGTCATGATACGATGAGAGCTGGTCAGCTGTTCGAGAGGTCACAAAGTCTTTAGCGATTTCTTCCGCATGGTGCGGTATCTAATGCATCATGCGATGAATCAGTTTTCATCCGATTAGGCGTGTACAGCGCCCCAAAGTTCGGTCTTCCAAACACCAGGGGCTACGCCCAAGTTTTTTTCATCAAACTCCTATGGCTATGTGAGAATGATAAAGCCGAATAGTCCAATTGCCTGGTTTGTTGCGCTAAACACCTCCTTAAAGGACCAAAAACTTGGATAAAGAGTGTTTAGATTTATCCCAAACACCCCTGTACTACCTATGTGGGGGCAGAAGCCGACGACTAGCAATTCTCAGATTTACTTAAACGGTCGCACAGGAGGTGATGTTTTAAATAAACATTATATTACATAACTGATCTGTTTCACATTACAGGACAGGATAAACACGAGTGTATTCATGGGAATATGATATCCTTGGCACATTGCTCCTCCACAAGGCGGGCTCCTTCCATGACACCGTCATAGTACATCTCGGGCTTACGGTGCTCCTTGCCCGCGGGTGGTCCTTCGGTCATCATCTTTGTAGCATCCATCTTCGCCCAGTGCATTTGGCGCGGTCAAAGGCCATCCGTGCACCTTCAATGGATACCGACTGCTTGATGGCATCAAGCCGAGGGCAGGCACCGACGAGCCTCTTCACGAGTCCGAAGTAGCTGCTAGGAATAGCTTCGGCAGGCCATAGCCGCATTATCAAATCCCTCATGGCTAGTTCGGCCACCTTATGTAGCTCGACCAGTTGCTTCAGCTGGTCGCTAAGGGGCACCGAATGTTCTGGCGCAAGGTATTGCGGCCAGAACAGCTTGTCCGTAGAGCTCCCCTCTTCGGCTCGATAGAATACTGCAGCATCTGACACGCTGCACGGCAGGTCCACAAACGCCCCTGGAGAGCTCCAAATCAGAGTAAGTAAAAGGAACCTTTCCTTCACATATTTGCTCTGCATAATGAAAGCCTTACCCGCCGTGATCTTCTTGACCGCCTGGATTTCCTAGAGGGTGCCCTGGGCTTCGGTCCGGGCATCTTGTGCGCTCTGGAGGGCCTTGGCAAGTTCGGACTCTTGCTCCTTAAATGCACGCTCCAAGGACTCGCACCTCTTGACCGCGTCCTGGAGCTCTTGCTGGACCTCATTAACCCGGGCCTCAGGTTTTTAGCATGCGGCCCGCTCCTTGGCCGCCTTGTCCTCGGCCTCGCCCAGCGCCTTCTCGAGGGCCGCCACTTCGGTCATGGCCCCTAACAAATATTATCACATTTCAGTTAGAACAAATTGTTCATCTTATATGAATTTCGATATGGTTCAGTACATACCTTTGCTTTCTTATAGATGCTCCTTCACGCGGCCGAGCTCTTCTTCGGCCCGCTCCAGACTCTGCTTCAGTCCGGAGACCTCCACAGTATTTGAGGTTACAGTCAATAACGACGCCTGCTTGACATAGATATTTCATAGTTAGTCTCCTACGAAAATTATGTGATCCTTTGTCCGGCTTTTTCTTTTCGAACACCGAACAGTGTATCAGGGGCTACTATCTATATTATGACATTCTTTTTTCACTGCTTACCTCAAAGCCTGTTAGAAGGCTGGTGCAGGCTTCGGTCAGCCCGCTTTTGGAGGACTGAATCTTCCCAATCACTGCACCCATAAGGATACGGTGCTCTTCAACAATGGAAGCGCTTTGCAGCGCCTTCAACAAAGTATCTGGCGCCTCTTGTTGGACATACGTCACCGGTGTAATAGGCGAACCCCCTTCTGTTGAAGGAGGTTGCTTGCCTGATTCCAGAGCTGTATTGGTCTCCGGAATTGTGTCCGGCTGGGGGTCGAATTCAGGGTGGCCCCGCTGTCAGTGTCCATGGGGGTCTTCTCCCCCATGTGTCTGGCTGCCGCGGTTTGACCCTTCGCCACCGCCCTGACGGTCTCCTGAGCTCCTCCCTGACCTGGGTTCCTTTGGGACGACACCTCGGTGTTGTCCCTGCCCTTGGGAGAGGAGGCCGTCGGGAGGGTCCCGCTGTCCATCACGTCCGGGTCCAGCGAGTCCTCCGATGAGGATCGCTCGATGCTAGACCTGGTCGGACTACAAAATGCGTCACTTGACATGTTAATACTATGCAATAGTGAGGCTGGATACATGAATGTGTCCGGGTTTCTTAGTACTCATGATTTGGCCAGGGGCTTGACCCTAGGTTCCCACTCCGGGCTGCTATCGGTGGCCGCGGTGGATTCGTCTAGAAGGGAAGCTTTCCCCTTCTTAGACGTTTCGGCCTCCAAACGTGTGGAGGTCGTCCTCTTCTTTCTCCCCCTCACAGGGGGGATGGTTTTCCTCTTCTTCTTCCTCCTATTCCTCATCTTCTTCGGCGGAGGAGTGGGCCTCTGCGTCTTCAGACACCACATCCGAAGTGCCCTTGCGATGGAGACCGCCCCTGGTCTCCTTGGCCTCTTCTTGGCCTTCTTCTTTGGCGCCTTATAAGGCGCCAGGACTAGCATCTTCGTCAGAAGCGGGCCTGCTTGTTCTTCGGGCAGCGGAGCCGGACAGTAAATCTGCTCCACCTTCTTCGTCCAGCCCTGGGAGAATCAGTAGGGAAATATTAGTTGTTTCCCTCAAGTATGCGAGCAAAGGATACACCTTGAAAACATATAAAGACTTACCAAACTTGCGGGACGGGACACTTTGTACGCGCGATCCTCGGCCGAGTCCGGCCACAACTTGCCGGGCTTGAAGAGCACCTTCTAGATGTCTTCGTGCGTTGTGCCAAAGAACTCCAGCAGGGTCTGGTGCTTGGCCGGATCGAACTCCCATAGGTTGCAAGTCCGGCGTTGGCATCTGATGATCCGGTGAACTAACATCACCTGGACCACATCGACAAGTTTGATATTCTTGTTGCCCATGCTCTTGATGCACACCTGGAGCACCGTCAGCTCGTATGATGAAGACCATTCTAGGCCCTTCTCGGGCCAGGACGTGAGCCGCAATGGGGCTATGGATCGAAATTCAGGAGCTGCAGCCCATTTGGTGTCGTGTGGCTCGGTGACGTAGAACCACTGTTGTTTCCACCCTTTGACGGACTCGTTGAATGTACCTGATGGTCATTTGACGTTAGGCATGTTGCTCACCATGGCGCCTCCGCACTCGGCGTGCTCGCCACCTACCACCTTCGGCTTAATGTTGAAGATCTTTAGCCATAGTCCGAAGTGTGGAGGGATGCGGAGGAAGGTCTCGCACACGACAATAAATGTCGAGATGTTGAGGAAGGAATTGGGTGATAGATCATGGAAATCTATCCCGTAGTAGTACATGAGTCCACGAACGAATGGTGGAGGGGAAACCCCAACCCACGGACGAAATGAGGGAGGAAGACGACCCTCTCGTGGGGTTCCGGAGTGGGGACGATATGTCCCTCGTCTCGGAGACGATGTGCGATCTCCTTGGCCAGATACCCGGCCTCCCGGAGTTTTTACGATATCCTTCTCCTTGACGGAGGAGGCCATCCACTTGCCCTGTGCTCCGGATACGGACATGGCTGGAGTGCTTTTTGAGGCGGAAGAGATGAGAGTTTGGCGCTGGAGCTCGAGGATGGGGAAGCAGAGAGAAGGCATGGGTGAAAGAGTTGGATCATTATCCCTTTATAAAGGCAGTAAAAGTCATGCGCCTCCCCACTCGCCTTAAAATTCGTTTACTTACCAAATGCCATGCAGGTGACACGGTTGGGTTACCCATACCCGTATTGATGAGAATCCCATGATAAGGGGACACGATCTCTGCCTTGACAAGACATGCCAATGAAACTGCACCTTGAAATATGGAGGGCGGGCTAAAAATGGTTCGAATAATGACCGGGCTGCGGTGTGATGTCACACTATGAAAAAGTTGTCAGCAGATTGGACTCGTGGAATATTATACTCTCTACGGTGGTACATGGAATTTGTTTTGCAGAGCCGGACACGATTCTTGTGTTCCAGATCTACTTTGAAGTATTCGGAGAAGGAACCCGCCTTGCAATGCCGAAGACAATCTGCGCGTCGAACTCATCGTCATTGAAGGCTGGTTCAGGGGCTACTGAGGGAGTCCTGGATTAAGGGGTCCTCAAATAGCCGGACTATATACATGGGCCGGACTATTGGGCTATGAAGATACAAGATGGAAGACTTCGTCCCATGTCCGGATGGGACTCTCCTTTGCGTGGAAGGCAAGCTTGGCGATTCGGATATGTAGATTCCTTTTTCTGTAACCGACCTTGTGTAACCCTAGCCCCCTCCGGTGTCTATATAAACTGGATGGTTTAGTCCATAGGACGACAACAATCATAATCATAGGCTAGCTTCTAGGGTTTAGCCATTACGATCTCGTGGTAGATCAACTCTTGTAATACTCATATTCATCAAGATCAACCAAGCAGGAAGTAGGGTATTACCTCCATAGAGAGGGCCCAAACCTGCGTAAACATTGTGTCCCCCGCCTCCTGTTACCATCAGCCTAAGACGCACAGTTTGTGACTCCCTACCTAAGATCTGCCGGTTTTGACACCGACAGTCGAGCATTGAGTCTCACTCAACTTCACACCTTGTAACACAGGCAAGAACCCTTTCTTTAACTGATCCATTTTGAACTTCTCCAAAACTTAATCAACGTATGTGCTTTGTTCAAGTCCAATTAAGCGTCTCGATCTATCTCTATAGATCTTGATGCCCAATATGTAAGCAGCTTCTCCGAGGTCTTTCATAGAAAAACTCTTATTCAGGTATCCCTTTATGCTATCCAGAAATTCTATATCATTTCCAATCAACAATATGTCATCCACATATAATATTAGAAATACTACAGAGCTCCCACTCACTTTCTTGTAAATACAGGCTTCTCCAAATGTCTGTATAAAACCATATGCTTTGATCACACTATCAAAGCATTTATTCCAACTCCGAGAGGCTTGCACCAGTCCATAAATGGATCACTGGAGCTTGCACACTTTGTTAGCACCCTTTGGATCGACAAAACCTTCTGGTTGCATCATATACAACTCTTCTTCCAAAAATCCATTCAGGAATGCAGTTTTGACATCCATTTGCCAAATTTCATAATCATAAAATGCAACAATTGCTAACATGATTCAGACAAACTTAAGCATCGCTATGGGTGAGAAAGCCTCATCGTAGTCAACTCCTTGAACTTGTCAAAAACCTTTCGCGACAAGTCGAGTTTTGTAAACAGTAACATTACCGTCTGCATCGGTCTTCTTCTTAAAGATCCATTTATTTTCTATGGCTTGCCGATCATCGGGCATGTCCACCAAAGTCCACACTTTGTTGTCATACATGGATCCCATCTCAGATTTCATGGCCTCGAGCCATTTCGCGGAATCTGGGCTCATCATCGCTTCCTCATAGCTCATAGGTTCATCATGGTCTAGTAACATGACTTAAAGAACAGGATTACTGTACCACTCTGGTGCGGATCTTACTCTAGAAGATCTACGAGGTTCGATAGTAACTTGATCTGAAGTTTCATGATTATCATCATTAACTGCCTCGCTAATTGGTGTAGGAATCACTGGAACTGATTTATGTGATGAACTACTTTCCAATAAGGGAGAAGGTACAATTACCTCATCAAGTTCTACTTTCCTCCCACTCACTTCTTTTGAGAGAAACTCCTTCTCTAGAAAGGATCCATTCTTAGAAACAAAGATTTTTCCTTCAGATCTGTGATAGAAGGTGTACCCAATAGTTTCCTTTGGGTATCCTATGAAGACGCACTTCTCCAATTTGGGTTCCAGCTTATCAGGTTGAAGCTTTTTCACATAAGCATGGCAGCCCCAAACTTTAAGAAATGACAACTTTGGTTTCTTGCCAAACCACAGTTCATAAGGCGTCGTCTCAATGGATTTTGAAGGTGCCCTATTTAAAGTGAATGTAGCCATCTCTAAAGCATAACCCCAAAACGATAGTGGTAAATCAGTAAGAGACATCATAGATCGCACCATATCCAATAAAGTACGGTTACGATGTTCAGACACACCATTTCGTTGTGGTGTTCCAGGTGGCATTATTTTTGAAACTATCCCATGTTGTTTCAAATGAAGACCAAACTCGTAACTCAAATATTCTCCTCCACGATCAGATCATAGAAACTTTATTTTCTTGTTACGATGATTTTCCACTTCACTCTGAAATTCTTTGAACTTTTCAAATGTTTCAGACTTATTCTTCATCAAGTAGATATAACCATATCTGCTCAAATCATCTATGAAGGTAAGAAAATAACGATACCCGCCACGAGCCTCAATACACATTGGACCGCATACATCAGTATGTATTATTTCCAGTAAGTCAGTAGCTCCTTCCATTGTTCCGGAGAACAGAGTTTTAGTCATCTTGCCCATAAGACAGGGTTCGCAAGCACCAAGTGATTCATAATCAAGTGATTCCAAAAGTCCATCAGCATGGAGTTTCTTCATGCTCTTTACACCGATATGACCAAACGGCAGTGCCACAAATAAGTTGCACTATCATTATTAACTTTGCATCTGTTGGCTTCAATATTATGAATATGTGTATCATCACTATCGAGATTCAATAAAAATAGACCACTCAGCAAGGGTGCATGACCATAAAAGATATTACTCATATAAATAGAACAACCATTATTCTCTGATTTAAATGAATAACCATCTCGCATCAAACAAGATCCAGATATAATGTTCATGCTTAACGCTGGCACCAAATAACAATTATTCAGGTCTAAAACTAATCCTGATGGTAGATGTAGAGGTAGCGTGCCGACGGCAATCACATCGACCTTGGAACCATTTCCCATGCACATCGTCACCTCGTCCTTAGCCAATCTTTGTTTAATCCGTAGCCCCTGTTTCGAGTTGCAAATATGAGTAACAGAACCAGTATCAAATACCCAGGCGCTACTACGAGCATTAGTAAGGTACACATCAATAACATGTATATCATATATACCTTTCACGTTGCCATCCTTCTTATCCGCCAAATACTTGGGGCAGTTTCGCTTCTAGTGACCAGTCCCTTTGCAGTAGAAGCACTCAGTTTCAGGCTTAGGTCCAGACTTGGGTTTCTTCTCTTGAGTAGCAACCTTTTTGCTGTTCTTCTTGAAGTTCCCCTTCTTCCCTTTGCCCTTTTTGTTGAAACTAGTGGTCTTGTTGACCATCAACACTTGATGCTCCTTTTTGATTTCTACCTCCGCAGCTTTTAGCATTGCGAAGAGCTCGGGAATAGTCTTGTTCATCCCTTGCATATTATAGTTCATCGTGAAGCCTTTATAGCTTGGTGGCAGTGATTGAAGAACTTTGTCAATGACACAATCAATTGGAAGATCAACTCCCAACTAAGTCAAGTGGTTATGGTACCCAGACATTCTGAGTATGTGTTCACCGACGAAACTATTCTCCTCCATTTTGCAGTTGTAGAACTTGTTGGAGACTTCATATCTCCCAACTCGGGCATTTGCTTGAAATATTAACTTCAACTCTGGGAACATCTCATATGCTCCATGACGTTCAAAACGTCTTTGAAGTCCCGATTCTAAGCCGTAAAGCATGGCACAGTGAACTATCGAGTAGTCATCAGCTTTGCTTTGCCACACATTCTTGACGTCATCAGTAGCATCTGCAGCAGGCCTGGCACCCAGCGGTGCTTCCAGGACGTAATTCTTTTGTGCAGCAATGAGGATAATCCTCACATTACGGACCCCGTCCGTGTAGTTGCTGCCATCATCTTTCAACTTAGCTTTCTCTAGGAACGCATTAAAATTCAAAGGAACGGTAGCACGGGCCATTGATCTACAATAACATAAACATGCAAAATTACTATCAAGACTAAGTTCATGATAAATTAAAGTTCAATTAATCATATTACTTAAGAACTCCCACTTAGATAGACATCCCTCTAATCATCTAAGAGACACAACAAAAAATACACTTCCGTGATGATATGTGTTTGTCACAGCAGGTCGCGTTTTATGTCATGCATGTACATCCATGACGATTTTATGATAGAACCAAGATAGTCATACATGTGCTGTCATAGAAGTGTTCCATGACATTACCAAAACTATCATCACGAAAGTGTCCACTTCCATGACGATAAATCATGCGTCACAGAAGTGCTTTCGTCAAGCGTGACCGACACGTGGCACCCACCATAACGGAACGCCGTTAAGCTATTGGGTCCGGTTTTGGATCCGATAACCCATTAACAGCCCCGACCAATGGGGATTTTCCATGTGTAAAATCATCATTGGCTGGAGGAAACACGTGTCAGCCCACCGTTGGGACAGATGTCATCCACTCATTGGACCCAAGGCGCCTATGATACGTTAACATGTGGCATGGCCCAAAAGAGGCCCATTCCTGTGAAAAGGCCGGCCCGTTTGACTTGGTCAAAAGGTGGCGGGCCGGCCCATGAAAAGCATGTTAACGGCATGTTCGCATATAGCCCATTTACAGCTCGCTAACTCACTGCCCGTTACGGCCTAACGGAATTAGGCCTAGTAGCGTCGTCTGGGCCGTCCAATATGATTCCAGCCCGTTGAACTTCCGGCCCATATGAGTCCCTTTGTAACTCTTGGCCCATTAACGGCCCATGGTGAAACCGGCCCGTAATGAACAGTGTATTGCTTTATACCCATTAGCAGCCCATTATTCCATTGGGTCGTTTCCAGCCCATGTTACCTTTCGGCCTTCTCAGGGCCCATTTATTCTTGGGCTCATTTCCAGTATTCGGTTACTTATGGCCTGTTACTGGCCTTTTCTGCTTGTGGGCCAAATTTAGCCCGTGGATACAGTCGGCCCGTTTGTGGCCCGTTAATATGTTGGGCCATTTTCATAGCATCATCAAATACGGCCTATTAACGACCCGTTATGGTCAGCCCATAAAACGTACGATTTCCACTCTAGCCCGTTTACGGCCCATTATACGGCCCGTATAAGGCCCATAGATGAGATGACCCGTAGAAGGCCCATGGATCCTACGGGGCTAGAAGGCCCATGGATCCGACGGCCCATAGAAGGCCCATGGATCCAACAGCCCATAGAAGGCCCATTGATCCGACAGCCCATAGAAGGCCATGGATCGTCCGTCCCGTAGATGGCCCATGGATCGTACGGCCCGTGGAGGGCCATGGTCACTACAACGTTTGGGCGAGTTGGCCCCCGTTTGAACGATATAGCATATTCAAAGAATTATCCTACTCTATACTATCACCTCTAAAAAACATACACTATACAATAAAGAAACTAAGGCAAATTACAGTCGACGTAGAATAATCCTACACTATACACTGAAGAAGTTACAGCCGATTATACCCATTGGGCATTATGGTTCGGCACCAGTGATAATAAAGCATACACAAACAGCAAATTACATACACCGGGCAAATACAACTCATACATCATGGACCTGCATCAACTTAACTTACCATTTGAACTATAATCTCTTCAGAAAATAGGATTGGCCGGATTCAGATAGCACAAATGTCAGTCTGCAAAATCTCCAATTCCTTCATGGTTACCTTAGTGTCTTGTTTCATTTTTTTTACTCCTGCATCTAATACCTACATGTCTAGTCTCAACTTGTTGATTGTACGTTGAGAATCATGTACACGTTGTCTTGCCACCTCTAGTTGATGCTCGAGAACATCAGCACATTCCAATTCCAATCCATAATCACTCGGTAATGGCCATGCCACACTGCTTGCAGATCTTTGTGTTGATGTCACTTCATCCTGAAATGTTTCTGTAAGTACACATGACTAGGGCAAAAGTATAGTTGAAACAGTGAAGCAAGCAAGACAGACTATTTTGTACATGGCAAAACAGGACTAACAATAATGTTACACGTCATGAAGCATAAGCAGGTGATATTTTAAAAATTATAAAAAAGGTAGTCTGTGCAGCCTGCATATAGAAATCTCTCTTAGCTCACCAGAGGAGCATGATGTTGGGGCCCAATCCAAAACACAGAAAAGTTACAAATTTAGACAGCATGTTGCGTATAAGTAAGCAAGCCATTGGCCATTCTGTAGCTCAATTAAAGTCTTAGGGAGCATAATGAACAGCAGAGGGTTTCATACAAACATACTACAACAAGCAAAACTATGCAATCATTAGCCTAGTATAAACTAGATTGTGAGCCTCATGCAATAATAGTTGGTTAATAGACTTCAAAGCTTCGGGCACACTTTGGCAAAGTAATTAAATGGTAAGGCCTTTAATTATGTCAACTAATAGATATACAAGTACCCAACATCAGGCATAATTTCTGGGCATCTCATTAATTGAGGACAAATAAAGCAATTGAAAAGACAAAATTAACTATGCCTGAAACAAACAAGGAATTGAACTGTTGAGTTGGATACAGTGACTTACCTTGACAGGTTGAAGAGGCTCACTGAGGGAGTCCTGGATAAGGGGGTATTCGGACAGCCGGACTATATTCATCGTCCGGACTATAGAATCGTCAAGATACAAGACTCAAGACTTCGGCTCGTGTCCGGATGGGACTCTCCTTTGCGTGGAAGACAAGCTTGGCGATTCGGATATTATGTTTCCTTCCTTGTAACCGACTCCATGTAAACCCTAGCTCTCCGGTGTCTATATAAACCGGAGAGCATGGTCCTTAGAAGGCCGATCACAATTACAATCATACCATCATAGGCTAGCTCTTAGGGTTTAGCCTCTATGATCTCGTGGTAGATCTACTCTTGTATTCCACATATCTTCAATATTAATCAAGCAGGAAGTAGGGTTTGACCTCCATCGAGAGGGACCAAACCTGGGTAAACATTGTGTCCCTTGCTTCCTGTTACCATCAGCCTAAGACGCACAGATCGGGACCCCCTACTCGAGATCTGCCGGTTTTGACACCGACATTGGTGCTTTCATTGTGAGTTCCTCTGTGTTGTCGCTTCGAGGCCTGATGGCGTCTTCAATCGTCAACAACACGGTCCAGGGTGAGACTTTTCTCCCCGGACAGATCTTTGTGTTCGGCGGCTTCACACTACGGGCCAATTCGCTTGGCCAGTTGGAGCAGATCAATAGCTTCGCACCTGGCCATCAGATCAGGTTCGGAAACTTGAACTACACGGCAGATATCCGCGGAGACTTGATCTTCGACGGGTTCGAGCCTGCGCCAGGAGCGTCGGACAGTCACGACGAGCACGGCCTAGACCTGCTGTCGGACAGTGCCCCGGATCTAAATCTAGGGCAGGTTGCGTTGCCCATGGACGGAGGGCTGGACCCCGCCCCGTAGGCCGCACACTTATTGGTGGTGGAGCCGAACATGGGTCTCCCCTCTCTGGAGGCCTGTAACCCTGGGCCCCCGGACTCATATCCGGCTATTGGCCCTGGCCTACAGACTCTCAAGCCAGCTGAGCTAGGTTGGGCTCCGGTGATGGAGTTTACCGCTGCGGACATCTTTCAGCACTCGCCTTTTGGTGACATACTGAACTCATTAAAGTCTCTCTCTTTGTCAGGAGGCTCTCGGCCGAACTATGTCCGGCTTGAGTGGGAAGCAGGCGATGAAGGAATTCACTGCCCACCCACCACCCACTTTGTTGCCACGATCGATGATTTAACCGACGTGCTCGACTTTGACTTTGAAGACATCGACGGTATGAACGACGATGCAGGAGACATACAGGAGCCACCGCTCACAGGGCGGTGGACAACCACTTCTTCATATGATATATATATGGTGGACACTCCGAAAGGAACCAACGGCAATGAGGCAATGGAGGATAACCCCTCCAAGAAGAAAGCAAAGCATGGGCGTCGCCAGCGCCGCTCCAAGCCGTGCCAAGGAAATACCGGCACCGGAGACGATAATAATCCAGACGGTGCCGACGATGAATACAACCCCGAACAGCCCGCCATCGAGCAGGCCGAACAGGAAGACGGGCATGACAGCCCAGATGAACAGGCGATGGATGGGAATCTGGAGGAGGACAATGTCACACCCTAGCTAGTTCATGCATTAGAGTGTTGCATCATGTTTATTCTTTCATCAGAAACCTGAAATGGGGATGACAGAACCCCCAGCCCCCTCTGAAACCAACTAGGGTTTACTAAAAACTTTTTCAATGAACCTGAAATGCCCTTCTAAAATGCCCATCATTTTTGTCTTGGTTCAGAACCTCTGCCAAAAGTGATGCACATTTTCCTAGGTCATCTTAGGGTCGTTGAATTAAATCATAGATATTTGAATTTGGGCATTTGAAATTATATAAAATATTCAGATGCTCAAATATCTCCAAACTAAAATGTTTCATGTTGGAAATAATCCAACTATGGACCAGGAGTAGTTTGGTGATTTTAGGAGTTGCCTAAGTATTTTTAATAAGTCAACAAAGTTGCAGAAGTATTAAAAAACAGAAAATAGGAGAATAGCAAAAAAAACTTACCTGGCGCCCAGCACCCGGCCCACCTGCCGGCCCGGCCCAGCGCCGCTCCAGCGAGCTGCTTGCCGGCCAGGCAGGCAGGCAGGTGCCCGACGGCGACCGCAGCGCGCGCCACGCAGCTGGCCGTCGCCCTGCTTCACCTCCTCGCCTCGGGGCTGGATGGATGAGCTCCACGCCGCGCCGTGAACCTCCAGGACACCTCCATTCTCCCCCAACTCCTCTCTCTCGCGCTCCCCCGCCATGGCCGACGCCATCGCCGCCACCCCCTCGCCGTAGCCACGCCCTCCGTCAACCCCACGCCGTGCCGCCGTGTCCAGGAGCTCCGCTACCCTCCTCTCCTTCGAGCAAGCCGAGCCCCGAGCGCTCGCAAGGCCCGAGCCCACCGCATCGACCTCGACCGAACCGCCGTCGCCGGAGATCCCCTTCAACACCGACGTCGCTCCGGCCCGTCCCCGGCCGCACCAAGTGCTTCATCGAACTCCCCATGAGCTTAGCCATCTTCCCCTCCCTTCTTTTCTTGCTCCCGAGCTGTGTAGCGACCTCCCGGAGCTCAACCACACCCACCGCCGTGGAGCTCATCACCGACGTGCTCCCGGTCACCCTCCGGCCACAAACTAGTGTCCATCATGTTCACCATGTCACGTAGCACCTAACCAGCTACTCCCCGCACCTCACCGACCCCTCTATCGTCAAGTTCGTCTTCGGCCGAACCCCGGTGGCCGCCAAAGTCGTCACCGGCGCCAACTCCGGCCACCCCGACCCCAACGGACTCCACCAAGAGCTGTGGCTCGTCCTCAGCTCCACTCCGATGGCCTCCGCGACCCATTTGGTGGCCGGAACGGCCAAAACCACTTCCGCCACCGCGTCGGGCTCGCCGGCGGCTAAACGCCGGTGCAGCCGACCTGGGTTTGACCACGGGTGGACCCTGGTTGACTCTCCTGAGTCAATGACAGATGGGGCCCAGCCCTGTTAACTATTTAGGATTAGTTTTAGTTAATTTTAGTTTAACTAATCACACTGACACGCGGGACCCACTGTCAGGTTTGACCCGGACCGTGTCCCGTTGACCCGCTGATGTCACACTGACGTCAGGCTGACGCAGTAATTGATTTTCTGGATTTATTCTAATATAGGAAATTCCAGAATATAGTTTAAACTTCAAAAATTCATAACTTTTAATCTGTAACTCCAAATCAAACAAGTTATATATGAAAAATGATCAGAAAAATCCAATCTATCCATCTGTACTATTTTCATGCATGATTAAACAAGTTAACTTGATGTTTAATGCAGAACAAGATAAAACACTTTAAAGGGCCATGTATGAGTTTGAAATTTGAATCTTTGGTTCAAATTGGTTCAAACCCTTCTGGTCTTAGTTGCATTAGCCCAACACATTCATATTGCCATGTTTCATGCATGCATCATATTGTCGCACATTGTTTGGTGATGGTTGTGTATCGGTGTTCTTTGCGGCAGGTTCTGCCTCCGAGGAGTACCGTGATTACCCTAACGAAGAACCGTATCAGTGCATCGAACCATCAGGCAAGCAACCAACCATTTGATCATATCGATACAATCCCATGTTCTCGCTCCTGCTCTCTTTTACTGCATTAAGACAACACGTTTCAAACTGCTGTGTGCTACGGTAGTTGAACCCACTTCCTCTGCATGACCTGTCATTGCCACAGTAACTAGATGAAACCCACTAGCATGTGTAGGAGTTGATTGAGCCATATGTATGTGTTGTTCCTACCTTGCTATGCCTGCTATGCTTAGAGTCGTGTCAGGTCTGGTTCATCTGGGTGATGGGCTAGAGTGAAATGATTATGTCGGTAATGAGATTGGTGTGGTGAACACGATTTGGTAAAGGTATCGATGAGAGGCCATGTAGGAGTACATGGTGGGTTGTTTCATTGAAGCCGACCTTAAGCATTGAGATCTGTATGTGTGATTTAAGATACAACT
Organism: Triticum aestivum; assembly: GCF_018294505.1. Classification (NCBI taxonomy): domain Eukaryota; kingdom Viridiplantae; phylum Streptophyta; class Magnoliopsida; order Poales; family Poaceae; genus Triticum; species Triticum aestivum. The sequence continues at coordinate 49,174,440 of NC_057804.1, forward strand.
ACTACCATGCATTGGGCCCTGAAATATGACCCCGCTCGACTTCTTATTCACCCTAGTTCTCTGTCCAGGAGTTGCAAGTAGTTTCTGGTGTTTGTAGCCTACTGGAGGCCGTGGACAGCGCTGACTGTATGGGTGGGCCGTGATGCGGTAGGTACGTGGCCGGTAATACCGGGCACCCGTTAGGTGTCACGGAACCCTGTACACATCGTTCGGGGCCGTATGGGAAACCTCGGCCGGACTCCCTGCGGATGGAACCTGGATAGGCGATAAACCTGGATTGGAGACTTAGGTGTTTAGGTAGGTCGTGGTCTACACCCACGTCGGCTTTCGCTTGAAGTCTGCCGAGCACATGTCGTGTGCAGACGCTAAGTGGTGGAAACATGTATGAAGAAGTACACCCCTGCAGGGTTAACATGATCTATTCGAATAGCCGCGTCCGCGGTAAAGGACTACTTGGTTGCCTATACAGTTCATAGACAAGTAAATGGAAACTACTAAAAGCCTCAAGATAAGTGTGAGTGCCGAGGATGGCTCTTCCGTAGGAAGACGGAGGTGGATCCTCGGTAGTGTATTGAAGTGGTGAGTAGTGGACTCGTGTGCGCAAAACCATTTCAAGTTGGAGTCTCGTAGGATAGCCTAGCCAAGAGTCAAAGCTGGCGTGCTGCAATAACTCCACCAACCCTTCTTGATAATGTGCATGTATGTAGGGTCTGATGTAAGTCTTGCTGAGTACCTTTGTACTCATGTTGCTATAATTTACATTTTTACAGAAGACGCTGCAACCCCTTCTGATGGGTTCTTCGTAGACGTTGACATCAATGAGTAGGCTAAGGCCCAGGTGGTGATCCTAAGCTTGTGAAGGACCACGTAGTATAGCTAGGCTTCCCAAGCCTCTTTTATTTTACTAGTTGTCTGTACTCAGACAAGTTACTTCCGCTGCTGGTTTGTATGACTGTATGACTTGAATGCTGGGTCGTGTGACCCGTACCTATGTGTATGTTATGTATGGCTCTCTGGGCCTTAAATAAAGTACTTGTGTCGTAGAGTCATGTTGTGATGCCTTGTTGTATTTGCACATATCGAGCATATTGTGTGTATGATTGAAATGCTTGGTATGTGTGGGATCTGACTATCTAGTTGTTTATCTTTAGTAGCCTCTCTTACCGGGAAATGTCTCCTAGTGTTACCACTGAGCCATGGTAGCTTGCTACTGCTCTGGAACACTTAGGCTGGCCGGCATGTGTCCTTCTTCGTTCCTGTGTCTGTCCCTTCGGGGAAATGTCACGCATTGAGTACCGGAGTCCTGTTAGCCCACTACAGCCCGGTTTACCGGAGTCCTGCTAGCCCAGTGCTACAGCCCGGACCCACTTGCTGATGACCGACACGTTCGTTGCTGGGTCATGGATGCCTGTCCCTGTAAGTCTGTGCCACTTTGGGTTTACGACTAGCCATGTCAGCCTGGGCTCCTTATCATATGGATGCTAGCGACACTATCATATACGTGTGCCAAAAGGCGCAAACGGTCCCGAGCAAAGGTAAGACGACACCCGTGGGAATACCGTGCGTGAGGCCGCAAAGTGATATGAGGTGTTACATGCTAGACCTATGTGGCATTGAGTCAGGGTCCTGACAGTGTTGGTATCAGAGCCAGACTGCCTGTAGGTTCTCCAAGCCAAACTGGTCGATGTTGAGTCTAGAAATTCTTTAGTTATATGTAGGGGAATTGTTTGTGGGTTGGAACGTAAGGCTCTTTTTACTCCTTTATCTTATGACATTCTGATCTGAGTCAGTCTATTCTTCCACCGGGGGTTAAGGAATTAGGATCTTTTCTCTCTATCAGGTTCACGTGTTACTAATCAGTAGTACCTTATAGGTTTGATGGATACAAGCCTAGTTCAGTTCTACTACCACATTATGTTGCTGGGATGGACTCAGAACTTTGATATGATGTTGTTGAGTGTGTATGAAATCCTTTGTCAAATGTCTCAAAATCCTTTTTTAAGCATTTACAGCCGTTATGCTGTCAAAATTTTGCTAGGAATTCTAATGCCTTTGCATTATGGTTGTGCTTTCAGATGGCCACTCGCGACCTCAATCAAGTGGTTCGCCTGACTCGATGCCTAGATGTACCCGGCCATACCGCCATGTTGGTCAGGGTAATGACCGAGGCTGGATACCGTTGGTATCCTGAGTACACGGTCGAAGAGCAATTTCGAGACTTTAATCAAAGCCAGTATCTCTGCACTGTCAGGATATTTCCATCTTATCCTGGATCCACCGAGCCCCTTCACTACTCCTATGGACTCGGGGTTACTATTGAGATGGCTGTGCAGGATGCCGCCTACTCTATGATAACCATCATGCGAGTCAGGACTGGCCTATTTCGGGATTCTGATTTCCGGTATATGCCAGCATCACTTCCGGGAGCACAAGGGTATCTCCAGGCTATCTATGCTGACCCCACTCAGGAGGATTCACGGACTCGCACCACTGCTGAGATGCTCAAGGATAAGGACCGTGAAAATCGGGCCTTGAGGCTAGAGCTTTTCAATACCCGCGCTGACCATTGGGCCACATTGACTCGGTTCACACCGGCGGTGCAAGCTGGATATTCGGATATGCACGATCTCTATCCTGTGAGATCTGCTCTACCAGACGTGATGGGTTGGCGTGATGTAGGAGGAATCACCCCACCTCGTGGTCCCCGCAGGCCACCGTCTGTTGGTCCAAGACCTCATCCTAGCCCCTATGGTCCGCAAGCTCCGCGAGATCGTCTGTTCCCGGATGATCATGTTGAGCTTCCAGGCTATGGAGGTGACCTCTACGAGGACTACTACGGATCGATCTGAGTTAGTGGTAGTATCACTAGTTCGTACTAGCTGTGTCGTCTATCGTCCTGCGTGACTCGTGGGATATGACCTAGTTTGTACCGCCTTCCGGAGGTGTAGAAAAATAATGTATAGGAGCTCGGAGTGCCTCCGATGAGATGTAATCCTCTTTTCACCGTAATAGTACCTTGTTTGGTCTTGTACTAAACCTTGTATGGTGTGTATGACGATGGAATAAAAGAAGCAGTTTCTGTATCTACCATGTCATACGGATGATCATCTTGCATTCCGAGTTATTCCTTACATTCTGTATCCTATGTCGGAATCTTATCATTCTGACTAAATCATTGTCTTGTTTACCTAGGATGGTCAACACACGCAATAACCCTGCTCCTCAAGAGCAGGCCGAAGGCAGTGAAGTCAGGAATGCAAATCTGCCTCATCCTCCTTCCCTAGCCGAGGTTATGCTGGAAGCCGAGAGAAACAAGCGGGAGACCAACCGTTTGTTGGAGCGTATTGAACAGAACACCGCACACCATCAGATAAATAACTTGGTGTCACTCAGTGATTTCATGAAGTTACATCCACCCACGTTCCACCACTCCGTCGAGCCTCTCGACGCTGATGACTGGCTTCGCAGTATTTCTCACAAACTGCGTTCCACGCTAGTAGCTGAGGCTGACAAGGTCACCTTTGCTGCATATCATCTTGAAGGCCCCGCCAGTCTATGGTGGGATAATTATGGAGCTATGCGCCCAGCGGGCCATGTCACTACTTGGGCTGAATTCAGCGAGGCTTTCCGTGAACATCACATTCCGGAGGGTCTCATGGACCGTAAACGTGAGGAATTTTGCAGTTTCACTCAGGGCCGACTCTCTGTGGATGCTTACAGCAGGGAGTTCGGTAACCTCGCACGATATGCCACTGAGGAAGTTTCTACTGATGCCAAGAAGCAAGCAAGGTTCCGTAAGGGACTTAGTCCTGAGCTTCGCCGCGACCTCCGTCTGCATGAGTGCACATCTTTTCAGAAGCTTGTTAACAAGGCCATCAGTGCTGAGACTGGTCAGACTGATTATGACGCAACACGCAAGCATGGCCGTGACGTGGGTTCCTCATCCGGTGCTGGCCCTCAGAAGCGCCGCATGTGGGTGCCCAACACTGCCCTGCCACCCAGGTTCACACCGAGGCCATCCTTCTAGGCACCTCGCCCCGTTCAATAGTCTGTACCAGCCAAGCCCTATGGTGGTCCAACCAACAGTGCTCCTCCACGTACCAGTTCTGTGACTTGCTTTAAGTGTGGGGAATCTGGCCACTATATGCGTGAGTGTCCCCAAACCAACCCCAACCAATCTGCTAAAGCTGTTGGCCGTGGCAAGCCGACAGGTAAAGTGTTCCACACCAAGCCGGCCACCGCTACACGTGGCCATGTCAACTGTATCTTTGCCGAAGAAGCTCAAGAGGATCCCAACGTCATTCTCGGTACGCTCCTTGTTAATTGCCACCTGGCATCTGTTCTTTTCGATACAGGAGCCTCTCATTCATTTATATCCAAAAATTATGCTCGTTTGCATAACACCGCACTCTGTGACATGCCATCCACTATGGAAATTTCTACTCCCGGTTCTAGATGGCAAACCTCCAGGGTAAGTTATGGAAATGAAATCCAAGTCGACAGACTTGTTTTCCTTGCATCTTTGATAGCTCTCAAATCTTCATATATTAATATCATCTTGGGTATGGACTGGATGTCAGCTCATCATGCCAAAATTGATTGCTTCTCTAGGACTGTTCAACTCACCCATCCCTCGGGAAAGATAGTCAATGTCTTGACCCGAATAGCCAAGCGACAGTTATATTCTCTTAACGCCAGCCCTTTGCCAGACCTTGAGGACGTTCCGGTAGTCCGTGACTTCCCGGATGTCTTCCCAGAGGAATTGCCAGGTGTTCCACCTGACAGGGATGTTGAGTTCGTAATAGACCTTATTCCAGGAACCGTCCCGATTGCTAGAAGACCCTATAAGATGGCATCACTAGAACTAGCCGAGCTTAAGAAACAACTCGATGAGTCCTTGAAAAAGGGTTTCATACGACCTAGTTCATCTCCGTGGGCTTGCCCCGTCCTCTTCGTCAAGAAGAAGGATGGTACGGACCGGATGGTTGTAGATTATCGACCTGTCAATTTGGTCACAATCAAGAACAAATATCCGCTCCCCAGGATCAACGACCTGTATGATCAGCTTGCTGGATCCTCAGTCTTCTCCAAAATGGATTTGAGGTTGGGCTACCATCAAATCAAAATCAGGAATGGGGACATTTCTAAAACGGTTAATGAACTCAATCTTCATGGAGTATTTGGATAAATTCGTCGTGGTTTACCTCGATGATATACTCATCTACTCCAAGAACGAGGAAGAACATGCCGAACATCTAAGGCTAGTGTTGAAGAAACTTCGAGAGCATCGCCTTTATGCCGAATTCTCTAAATGTGAATTTTGGTTGTCAGAAGTGACCTATCTGGGTCATGTAATATCTGGTAAAGGTATTGCTGTTAACCCTGAGCGAGTTCAAGCCGTCCTTAATTGGACTCCACCTGAATCGGTCAAGCAAGTTCGGAGTTTCCTTGGCCTAGCGAGCTATTGTCGTCGCTTTGTCGAGAACTTCTCCAAAGTTGCTAAACCTCTAACCGAACTCCTCAAGAAAGATAAAAGGTTCGAATGGACTCCACAATGTGAGCACAGCTTTCAGGAACTGAAAAGACGCCTGACTTCTGCTCCCGTACTGGTACCGCCAGACTTCTCTAAGGACTTTGTTATCTACTGCGACGCCTCGCGACAAGGACTAGGCTGTATTCTCATGCAAGATCGACACGTAATTGCTTATGCTTCACGGCAATTGCACCCACATGAGGAGAATTATCCTACTCATGATCTAGAGCTTGCAGCTGTAGTCTATGCACTTAAAACCTGGCGACATTACCTCCTTGGTAATCGTTGCGAAATATTCACTGATCACCAAAGTCTGAAGTACATCTTCACCCAACCGGATTTGAATCTCAGGCAAAGACGTTGGGTCGAGTTGATCACAGATTTCGACTTAGGAATAACTTACACCCCAGGGAAAGCCAACGTCATGGCTGATGCGCTAAGTCATAAATCTTATTGTAACAACCTGATGTTACAACAAAGTCAACCGCTTCTCCATGAGGAAGTTCGGAAGCTTAACCTTCACATTGTTCCTCAAGGATCTCTTTCCACCTTGGTGGCGAAACCTACTCTTACGGATCAAATTATCGCTGCCCAAAAGCGAGATAAGGGAATATCTAAAATCAAGGAGAACATTGCTAGCGGAGGTGCTAGTTGTTTCTCCACAAATGATCATGGTGTTGTGTACTTTGAGAACCGTTTAGTGGTTCCCAAGAACCAGCATCTACGGCAGTTGATCCTTAAGGAGGCTCATGAATCTCCTCTCACGATTCATCCCGGTAGTACTAAGATGTATCAGGACCTACGCCAGAGGTTTTGGTGGACTAGGATGAAGAGAGAAATTGCTCAGTATATTGCTAATTGCGACGTCTGCCGTCGTGTAAAAGCAGAGCATCAACGGCCTGCTGGCACCCTTCAACCCCTAGCTATTCCTGAATGGAAATGGGATAAAATTGGTATGGATTTCATTACCGGTTTTCCCAGGACCAAGAGAGGGAATAATGCTATCTTCGTCGTGGTCGATCGTCTTTCCAAGGTAGCCCATTTCTTACCTGTTCGTGAGAGTATAACTGCTAGTCAGTTAGCAGACCTGTACATCTCCCGAATAGTGTCTCTCCATGGTGTTGCTTTGGAAATTAACTCGGATCGAGGAAGTCTTTTCACCTCTCGATTTTGGGAAAGTTTCCAAAATGCTATGGGAACTCGCCTTTCCTTTAGCACCGCTTTTCACCCTCAATCGAGTGGTCAGGTAGAACGCGTCAACCAGATCCTAGAAGACATGCTTCGAGCCTCTGTTATCTCATTCGGAATGGAGTGGGAGAAATGCCTTCCATTTGCCGAATTTGCTTACAACAACAGCTATCAATCTAGCTTGGGTAAAGCCCCTTTTGAAGTTCTCTATGGACGACGGTGTCGAACACCCCTTAACTGGTCAGAAACCGGCGAAAGACAATTCTTTGGCCCGGATATGATTCAGGAAGCAGAAGAGCAAGTTCGCATCGTTCGTGAAAAGTTGAAAACAGCCCAATCTCGTCAAAAGAGTCAGTATGACCGAAAACATAAGGCTATGACTTTCGAGGTTGACGAGAAGGCTTACCTTCGGGTTACCCCTCTGAAGGGAACCCATCGTTTCGGTATCAAAGGCAAATTGGCTCCTCGTTACATTGGTCCTTTTCGCATTCTCGCTAAACGAGGAGAAGTTGCCTACCAGTTGGAACTACCTCCGCATCTCTCCAGAGTCCATGATGTCTTCCACGTTTCTCAACTCAGGCGTTGCTTCTCGGATCCTATCCGTGGAGTGGACCACGAAACGCTTAATCTCCAAGATAATCTCACGTATCGAGAGTACCCCATTTGTATCCTCGATCAGGCCGAGCGTACCACTCGATGTCATAATATCAAGTTTCTCAAAGTTCAATGGTCACACCATTCTGAGGATGAAGCAACTTGGGAAAGGGAGGATCGTCTTCGACTCGAGTATCCCGCCCTCTTTCCGGAGGAACCCAAATCTCGGGACGAGATTCTTTTGAGTGGGGGTGAGTTGTCACACCCTAGCTAGTTCATGCATTAGAGTGTTGCATCATGTTTATTCTTTCATCAGAAACCTGAAATGGGGATGACAGAACCCCCAGCCCCCTCTGAAACCAACTAGGGTTTACTAAAAACTTTTTCAATGAACCTGAAATGCCCTTCTAAAATGCCCATCATTTTTGTCTTGGTTCAGAACCTCTGCCAAAAGTGATGCACATTTTCCTAGGTCATCTTAGGGTCTTTGAATTAAATCATAGATATTTGAATTTGGGCATTTGAAATTATATAAAATATTCAGATGCTCAAATATCTCCAAACTAAAATGTTTCATGTTGGAAATAATCCAACTATGGACCAGGAGTAGTTTGGTGATTTTAGGAGTTGCCTAAGTATTTTTAATAAGTCAACAAAGTTGCAGAAGTATTAAAAAAAACAGAAAACAGGAGAATAGCAAAAAAAACTTACCTGGCGCCCAGCACCCGGCCCACCTGCCGGCCCAGCCTAGCGCCACTCCAGCGAGCTGCTTGCCGGCCAGGCAGGCAGGCAGGTGCCCGACGGCGACCGCAGCGCGCGCCACGCAGCTGGCCGTCGCCCTGCTTCACCTCCTCGCCTCGGGGCTGGATGGATGAGCTCCACGCCGCGCCGTGAACCTCCAGGACACCTCCATTCTCCCCCAACTCCTCTCTCTCGCGCTCCCCCACCATGGCCGACGCCATCGCCGCCACCCCCTCGCCGTAGCCACGCCCTCCGTCAACCCCACGCCGTGCCGCCGTGTCCAGGAGCTCCGCTACCCTCCTCTCCTTCGAGCAAGCCGAGCCCCGAGCGCTCGCAAGGCCCGAGACCACCGCATCGACCTCGACCGAACCGCCGTCGCCGGAGATCCCCTTCAACGCCGACGTCGCTTATGCTCGTCCCCGGCCGCACCAAGTGCTTCGTCGAACTCCCCGTGAGCTTAGCCATCTTCCCCTCCCTTCTTTTCTTGCTCCCGAGCTGTGTAGCAACCTCCCGGAGCTCAACCGCACCCATCGCGGCGGAGCTCGTCGCCGACATGCTCCCGGTCACCCTCCGGCCACAAACTGGTGTCCATCATGTTCACCATGTCACGTAGCACCTAACCAGCTACTCCCCGCACCTCACCGACCCCTCTAGCGTCAAGTTCGTCTTCGGTCGAACCCCGGTGGCCCCCAAAGTCGTCGCCGGCGCCAACTCCAGCCACCCCGACCCCAACGGACTCCACCAAGAGCTGTGGCTCGTCCTCAGCTCCACTCCGATGGCCTCCGCGACCCATTTGGTGGCCGGAACGGCCAAAACCACTTCCGCCGCCGCGTCGGGCTCGCCGGCGGCTAAACGCCGGTGCAGCCGACCTGGGTTTGACCACGGTGGGCCCTGGTTGACTCTCCTGAGTCAATGACAGATGGGGCCCAGCCCTGTTAACTATTTAGGATTAGTTTAAGTTAATTTTAGTTTAACTAATCACACTGACACGCGGGACCCACTGTCAGGTTTGACCCGGACCGTGTCCCGTTGACCCGCTGATGTCACACTGACGTCAGGCTGACGCAGTAATTGATTTTCTGGATTTATTCTAATATAGGAAATTCCAGAATATAGTTTAAACTTCAAAAATTCATAACTTTTAATCTGTAACTCCAAATCAAACAAGTTATATATGAAAAATGATCAGAAAAATCCAATCTATCCATTTGTACTATTTTCATGCATGATTAAACAAGTTAACTTGATGTTTAATGCAGAACAAGATAAAACACTTTAAAGGGCCATGTATGAGTTTGAAATTTGAATCTTTGGTTCAAATTGGTTCAAACCCTTCTGGTCTTAGTTGCATTAGCCCAACACATTCATATTTCCATGTTTCATGCATGCATCATATTGTCGCACATTGTTTGGTGATGGTTGTGTATCGGTGTTCTTTGCGGCAGGTTCTGCCTCCGAGGAGTACCGTGATTACCCTAACGAAGAACTGTATTAGTGCATCGAACCATCAGGCAAGCAACCAACCATTTGATCATATCGATACAATCCCATGTTCTCGCTCCTGCTCTCTTTTACTGCATTAAGACAACGCGTTTCAAACTGCTGTGTGCTACGGTAGTTGAACCCACTTCCTCTGCATGACCTGTCATTGCCACAGTAACTAGATGAAACCCACTAGCATGTGTAGGAGTTGATTGAGCCATATGTATGTGTTGTTCCTACCTTGCTATGCCTGCTATGCTTAGAGTCGTGTCAGGTCTGGTTCATCTGGGTGATGGGCTAGAGTGAAATGATTATGTCGGTAATGAGAGTGGTGTGGTGAACACGATTTGGTAAAGGTATCGATGAGAGGCCATGTAGGAGTACATGGTGGGTTGTTTCATTGAAGCCGACCTTAAGCACTGAGATCTGTATGTGTGACTTAAGATACAGCTACTACCATGCATTGGGCCCTGAAATATGACCCCGCTCGACTTCTTATTCACCCTAGTTCTCTGTCCAGGAGTTGCAAGTAGTTTCTGGTGTTTGTAGCCTACTGGAGGCCGTGGATAGCGCTGACCGTAGGGGTGGGTTGTGATGCGGTAGGTACGTGGCCGGGAATACAGGGCACCCGTTAGGTGTCACGGAACCCTGTAGACATCGTTCGGGGCCGTATGGGAAACCTTGGCCGGACTCCCTGCGGATGGAACCTGGATAGGCGATAAACCTGGATTGGAGACTTAGGTGTTTAGGTAGGTCGTGGTCTACACCCACGTTGGCTTTCGCTTGAAGTCTGCCGAGCACATGTCGTGTGCAGACGCTAAGTGGTGGAAACATGTATGAAGAAGTACACCCCTGCAGGGTTAACATGATCTATTCGAATAGCCGCGTCCGCGGTAAAGGACTACTTGGTTGCCTATACAGTTCATAGACAAGTAAATGGAAACTACTAAAAGCCTCAAGATAAGTGTGAGTGCCGAGGATGGCTCTCCCGTAGGAAGACGGAGGTGGATCCTCGGTAGTGTATTGAAGTGGTGAGTAGTGGACTCGTGTGCGCAAAACCATTTCAAGTTGGAGTCTCATAGGATAGCCTAGCCAAGAGTCAAAGCTGGCGTGCTGCAATAACTCCACCAACCCTTCTTGATAATGTGCATGTATGTAGGATCTGATGTAAGTCTTGCTGAGTACCTTTGTACTCATGTTGCTATAATTTACATTTTTACAGAAGACGCTGCAACCCCTTCTGATGGGTTCTTCGTAGACATTGACATCAATGAGTAGGCTAAGGCCCAGGTGGTGATCCTAAGCTTGTGAAGGACCACGTAGTATAGCTAGGCTTCCCAAGCCTCTTTTATTTTACTAGTTGTCTGTACTCAGACAAGTTACTTCCGCTGCTGGTTTGTATGACTGTATGACTTGAATGCTGGGTCGTGTGACCCGTACCTATGTGTATGTTATGTATGGCTCTCTGGGCCTTAAATAAAGTACTTGTGTCGTAGAGTCATGTTGTGATGCCTTGTTGTATTTGCACATATCGAGCATATTGTGTGTATGATTGAAATGCTTGGTATGTGTGGGATCTGACTATCTAGTTGTTTATCTTTAGTAGCCTCTCTTACCGGGAAATGTCTCCTAGTGTTACCACAGAGCCATGGTAGCTTGCTACTGCTCTGGAACACTTAGGCTGGCCGGCATGTGTCCTTCTTCGTTCTTGTGTCTGTCCCTTCGGGGAAATGTCACGCATTGAGTACCGGAGTCATGTTAGCCCGCTACAACCCGGTTTACCGGAGTCCTGCTAGCCCAGTGCTACAGCCCGGACCCACTTGCTGATGACCGACACGTTCGTTGCTGGGTCATGGATGCCTGTCCCTGTAAGTCTGTGCCACTTTGGGTTTACGACTAGCCATGTCAGCCCGGGCTCCTTATCATATGGATGCTAGCGACACTATCATATACGTGTGCCAAAAGGCGCAAACAGTCCCGGGCAAAGGTAAGACGACACCCGTGGGAATACCGTGCGTGAGGCCGCAAAGTGATATGAGGTGTTACATGCTAGACCTATGTGGCATCGAGTCGGGGTCCTGACAGACAACTACATGTCCCTCTCCAAAGACGAGATTAGCCTCGGCGACAACGAGTTCGGCGTACCCGAAGACCCCGCAGGGCAGGAGCGCTTCAAGCATCGGCTTATTGCCACTGCAAGAAGCTTGAAGAAGAAGAAGCAGCAGCTCCAAGCTGATCAAGATCTGCTTACAGACAGATGGACAGAAGTCCTGGCAGCCGAGGAATATGGACTCGAGCGCCCCACGGCTGACCGACCTACTCGAGGTCGGGACAAAACGACATATCAGCCGAAATACCAGCATGTACCCCCGCGTCGGGTTACTACGGCCCGGGGCAATACTCGGGACTTGCGCGATAAACTGGATAACGCCGCAGGACAACAAAGATCGATCTACGGATCACGGGGGCGCGCCGAAGCACATGACGATGACCTTCACACCGGATACACTAACAACAAATTTGGCCGGGCCGAATACAATCAGTCAGACACAGCCGGACTGCACCGTGACATAGCCCAACACAGAGGCGTCGCACACCCCCTCTGCGTCACTGATTAAGTGATGGATCATGAATTCCTAGAAGGGTTTAAACCCGTAAACATCGAATCATACGGTGGCACCACAGACCCCGCGGTATGGATCGAGGATTTCCTTCTCCACATTCACATGGCCCGCGGACATGATCTACGTGCCATCAAGTATCTTCCCCTTAAGCTCAAAGGACCTGCTCGGCACTGCCTAAACAGCCTGCCCGCAAATTCCATTGGCAGTTGGGAAAATCTGGGAGACGCATTTTTTGACAACTTCCAGGCACATATGTGCGACCTCCGGATGCCGATGACTTGAGCCACATTACTCAACAGCCCGGTGAATCAGCCAGGAAATTCTGGACTCGGTTCCTCACTAAAAAGAACCAAATAGTCGACTGTCCGGACGCCGAAGCCCTGGCGGCTTTCAAGCATAATATCCGTGATGAGTGGCTCGCCTGACACCTCAGCCAGGAGAAACCCAAGTCCATGTTAGCTCTTACGACACTAATGACCCGCTTTTGCGCGGGCGAGGACAGCTGGTTGGCTCGCAGTAGCACTACGCCACATTCTGGAACCTCAGATGTTCGGGACAATAATGGCAAGCCACAGCGCAACAGACACAGGGAACAATGGCGACAACACCGAGGATACGGCGGTCAATGCCGGATTCAGCGGATCCAAATCCGGTCAGTGGAAGAAGCCATTCAAGCGTAACAATCAAGGACCATCCAGTCTGGGGCTGTATACTAGAGCGCTCATGCCAAATTCATGGCACCCCGGACAAGCCAGCCAACCACACCAACAGAGACTGCTGGGTATTTAAACAGGCCGACAAAATAAACGCCGAAAACAAGGACAAGGGGCTGCACAGCGACGATGACGATGAGCCCCGGCGTCCAAACATGGGGGGGCAGAAGAAATCCCCCCCCCCCCAGGTGAAAACGGTCAACATGATCTACGCCACCCACATCCCCAAGCGGGAACGGAAGTGAGAACTACGGGGCGTATATGCGATGGAGCCAGTCGTCCCCAAATTCAACCCATGGTCAGCTTGTCCGATCACCTTTGATCGTAGGGATCATCCTACCAGCATCCATCACGGCGGCTCCGCCGCATTCGTTTTAGACCCAATTATAGACGGATTTCACCTCACAAGAGTCCTTATGGACGGAGGCAGCAGCCAGAACCTGCTTTATCAGGACAAAATGCGGAAGATGGGCATCGATCCTTTGAGGATCAAGCCCACCAAAACCACCTTTAAAGGTGTCATTCCTGGAGTAGAGGCCCGTTGCACGGGCTCTATAACATTGGAAGTGGTCTTCGGATCTCCGGATAACTTCCAAAGCGAAGAGTTAATCTTCGATATCGCCCCTTTCTGTAGTGGTTACCATGCCCTGCTCGGACGAACCGCATTTGCTAGATTCAATGCGGTACCACACTACGCATAACTCAAGCTCAAGATGCCAGGCCCGCACGGGGTCATAACAGTCAACGGAAACATGGACCGCTCTCTTCGTACAGAAGAACATACTGCAGCCCTTGTGGCAGAAGTACAATGCGGCCTCCTTCGGCACACCACCAATCAAGCGAGCGTGGAACACCCCGCGGCAAGAACAGCAGGCACGGCAAGAGAAGGACTAGCAGTCCGGCCTCCGCTCAAATCCCATCAAAGCAGAACTCGTGCAACGCGTACACAATTACGCACTCAAAATACCATGGGCACAGGCAGAGGCGTATCAGGGGCTCAGTCCACAGTACGGTATCACTTCGTAAACCTTTCCACTCACCCTTAAGGACATTGCTTTAGTGCAGCTTCTCCAGAATAGCCGGATTGTCGGACTTACATAGGAGAGGAAACCCAGGAGGCAACAGCCTTTGGGCGCAGCAGGAAACACCCAGGTGGAATCTATTTACGATTGTTGTTCCTGCTTTATCTATCTGTACGTAGCCTGCCCCTGGATAGGATATGTCAAATAATCCTATTTGTCTCCGCTTAATGCATACATTGTAAACATACGCCTAAACGTATTATTTATCAATGGGAGACCACATATAGCGTCAGCTTACTTATTTTTATTCGAGCATTTTTTATAAATGTCTATTTAATTTTGCATCCATACACTTTGGTACGCATAGTTTGCCAGGGGCTTCTTATGGTACCCCACAATACGGCAAGTCAAGTCCGAACACTTTCAACAGTACGGCACCCGGAACTTATAGCATTATATGCAACAGCTCTGAATCATGTCTTGGGTTATGGTTGGGATAGCCCGGCTCCCTTGCTTTGGTGCCTTACGTTCCGTTAATTTGGCTAAGGTACCACAGGGAGAACTACTGCGATTGTGCCCTGGTTCTTTCGGACGAGCACCTCAGCAGAGAAAGCACGAAACTGTCTGACATGATGTGGCGAGAGACTGGTCGCTGTTCGAGAGGTCTTAAAATCCTTTAAGATTTTTCCGCTTTAGGCGTTAATTCGGCTTTGTCCGATATAGGCATGTATACCGCCCCAATTCGGCCTTCCGGATTCTAGGTGCTTCGCCGAAATTTAAAAGCATAGACTTCTATGGCTAAGTGAAGGTTATAAAGCTGTATAGTCCGATTGCCTGGTTCGCTGCGCTGGACACCTCCTTAAGGGACCAAACATTTGGATAAAGAGTGTCCGGGTTTTCCACGAACACCCAAGTACTAGTTACACGGGGGCGGAAGCCGACAACTAGCCTACTTTCAGAATTTGATAAACAGCCGCACAGAAGGTAATATTTTAAATCACAAAAGCGCTACATAGTGCAAGTAACTTCGTCTTTAAATTACAAACATGAAGAAGTGAATTCATTCAAAAATTATGTCTTTGGTACATTCATCGGCCACGAGGCAAGCACCCTTCATAACACCATCATAATACTTCTCGGGGACGCGATGCGGCTTGCCCTCCGGCAGCCCGTCCTTCACCAGCTTCTCCGCATCCAGCTTGCCCCAATGCACCTTTCCACGGGCAAGGGCCCAACAGGCACCCTCAATGCAAATGGATCGCTTGATGACTTCCAGTCGCAGATAGGAATCCACCATCCGCTTGATCGGCCGAAGTAGCTGGTAGGCAGAAGCTCGCCAGGCCATATCCGGACTATGAGATCTTTCATAGCCACTTCAGCCGCCTTGTGGAGTTCGACCAACTGCTTCAGTTGGTCACTCAGAGGCGTCGCATGTTCGGCCCCAGCATACTGGGACTAGAACAACTTCTCCGTTGAGCTCCCCTCTTGGGCACGGTAGAACACCGCGGCATCTGATGCGCTGCGTGGCAGGTCTGCGAATGCCCCTGGAGAGCTCCGGATTCGAGTAAGTAAAAGAAATGCCTCCTCCACATGTTTGCTTTGCATAAAAAAAATCTTACCTGCCGCTATTTTCTTAGCCTCCTAGATCTCTTGCTGAGCCCTCACGGCTTCGGCCTTGGCGTCTTTTGTATTCGTAAGGGCCTTCGCAAGCTCTGCCTCCTTTGCTTTAAGCTCCCGGTCCGCAGACTCGAGCTTCTTGCCGAGCTCCTGGAGCTCTTCTTGTACCTCGCCCACTCGGGCCTCTTGCTTTTTGTGCTCTTTGAGTTCCAAGGCCGCTCTGTGTTCGGCCTCGGACAGCGGCTTCTTGAGAGACGTCACTTTGGTGGTGACCTCTGTTACCATATCATGATGTCTCGTTGTTAGCATAATCAAATTTTATTTACTATTCATTATATGAGAGAGGGGAATCATTCACCTTTGTTCTCCTCGAGCTGCCTCCTCGTGAGGCCGAGCTCTCCCTGCGCCCGCTCTAAGTCCTGCGTTAGGCCGGCGATTTTGGCCTGTTTATTTAAATTCAAACTTATTGTTAGACTCCTGCGGATTATAATTGACCCTCCGTTTGGTTTTTCTTTTCGAACACCAAACAGAGTATCAGGGGCTACTACCTATCGGGTGGTGATTTTATACATTTTTACCTACCTCAAAGCCTGTCAGGAGGCTGGTGCAGGCTTCGGTCAGTCCGCTCTTGGCGGATGAAACCTTCTGAATCACCGCACTCATAAGAGTACGGTGCTCTTCATCTAGGGAAGCGCCGCGAAGCGCTTACAGCAGACAATCCGGCGCCTCGGGTGCAACAGAAGTCCTTGATGCAGGCAGCCCTCCCTCCCTAATGAGGGGCTGTCCGCTTGAATCCAAAACAACTGAAGGCTCCCGGATAGTGTTTGGTTGAGGGTCCGGCTTGCTTCGGCTCTCACCTACACGGTCCGCGGGGATCTTGAACCGCGCAAGCCCGACGTCTGGGACGCCGCCTTGAGGTGCCTCTAGGGTCACCTCCCCTATCTCTGGGAGCCTTTGGGACAACACCTCTGTGTCGTCCGCAGGCCGAGGAGAAGTGGCCGTCGGGAGTGAGTTCATTGCTGAATCACTCAGGGACCCGTCCGAAGATGACACTTCGGGATGGGCCCTGGCTAGACTGCATACAAGTTCGGCATTATAAACAAAATTATGAAGCAAAAATTACGATTGAGTGCGGATACTTACGACCGCACAAGGGGCTTCTTCCTGGGCAGCCACCCTTCCTCGCTATCGGCGGCGGTGGCGGAGTAGTCCGGAAGGGATGCTTTTCCCTTCTTGGACGTGCCAGTCTCCCCCACCGGGGCGACCTTCCTCTTCTTCCCTCCCCTGACACGGGGAGGTGGTGTTTCTCCTTGTTCCTCCCCGCCTCCACGGGAGGAATCTGCCTCATCGTCATCAGACGACAAGGGTATGACGGCCTTACGCCGGGGGCCTCTCCTGGCCCCTTGGTTCGCCGTCTCAGGCCCCCCATCCTTTCCGAACGGGGCGGCCTCTTCTTCTTATTATTCCCCTTCAGGGGAGGAGTACCTCGTCATCTTCGGACGAGCCTCGCACAACCTTACTTCGGAGACCCTTTCGGGTCCCCGAGGCCTTCTTATCGGCCTTCTTCTCCGGCCCCTTATACGGTAACGGGACCATCATCTTCGTCAGAAGATCATTGGCTGGGCTTTCCGGCAATGGAGCCGGACTATCGATCCGCTCCGCTGTCTCCACATACTCCTAAAACAAATATACACATTCACTTAGGAATTCCCCATGAGTACATTGGGAAGAACTCGACCCGGTGGCGGCCTGAGAACTCACCTGGGTAGGTTGCCGTGCGGCGTGGAGCCCGCGGTCCTCGGTTATGGGAGGAGGTACCTCGGTGGCCTTGAACAACGCCTTCCATGCGTCCTTGTGCTTCATGCCATAGAGCCTCTAGAGCGTCCGGTGTTCGGCCGGGACGAATTCCCACAGATTGAATGCCCGCCTTTGGCACAGCAGAATAAGGCAAATGAGCATGACTTGGATCACGTTGACGAGCTTGATGTTCTTGTCCTTCATGCCCTTGACGTAGTTGTCAGCTCTGCAGATTCGCCCCATAATAGGCCTTCTGTTCCCAGGAGGTGAGCCGCATAGTTGTTCAAGATCGGAACTCAGGGGCCGGCGCCCAGTTGGCGTCGCGTGGCTCGGTGATGTAGAACCATCCCGATTGCCACCCCTTCACGGTTTCCGCAAAGGAGCTGTCAGGCCAGGTGACGTTAGGCATTTTTCCCACCATGGCTCCTCCGCACTCCGCTTGATGGCCGCTCACAATCTTCGGCTTCACGCAGAAGGTTTGGAGCCACAAGCCGGTTCGAGTAATGACCTGGCCCTAATGGCATGTCGCGTCGTCTAAAAATTGTCAGCTGGAGTATCATTCTCTCTGTGGTGGTATGTGAAGATCATTTTGCAGATCCGGACACGGTCTACGTGTTCGATGATAACCATGGAGTATTCGGAGGAGGAACCCGCCTTGCAATGCCGAAAACAAGACTGCGCGCTGGACTCATCGTCATTGAAGCCTGGTTCAGGGGCTACTGAGGGAGTCCTGGATAAGGGGGTATCCGGACAGCCGGACTATATTCATCGTCCGGACAATAGAAGCGTCAAGATACAAGACTCAAGACTTCGGCTTGTGTCCAGATGGGACTCTCCTTTGCGTGGAAGACAAGCTTGGCGATTCAGATATTATGTTTCCTTCCTTGTAACCGACTCCATGTAAACCCTAGCTCTCCGGTGTCTATATAAACCGGAGAGCATGGTCCTTAGAAGACCGATCACAATTACAATCATACCATCATAGGCTAGCTCTTAGGGTTTAGCCTCTATGATCTCGTGGTAGATCTACTCTTGTATTCCACATATCTTCAATATTAATCAAGCAGGAAGTAGGGTTTTACCTCCATCGAGAGGGCCCGAACCTGGGTAAACATTGTGTCCCTTGCTTCCTGTTACCATCAGCCTAAGACGCACAGATCGGGACCCCCTACCCGAGATCCGCCGGTTTTGACACCGACACTCACTGCAGCTCCTACTTCTCTTGCAAGGCTCCTTCCAAACATCTTGTACTTGGAAATCCTCAATCTTATCTTCATTGCACCCCCTCTGCAAGGTGACACAAACTAGTTACTCATCTCCTTGGAAGATAAATATGCATACTTTCCGGTCTGTGAACACAAAAGGATGAGTATATAACAAAACAACACCACATAATGAAACATGCCACATCTCTTGCACTTGCACACAATGAAATGAGCATTTACTATGTCTGCACTATGTAAAAAGGGACATTTACATCTGTGCCCCTAACTCGAACCCACTACTCAAATTTGCCCCTAATTTTGAAGCATGCTCAAATTTACCCCTCCGCCGTTAAGTCACTACTCAAAAATGCCCTTCTATATAGTACTGTAGCACTTTCCATCCAATAATGTAGCACTTTCCATCTGCTACAGTGCACATGGGCCTCCGACGGTCAAAAGCCTTTGATTGGACGGAAGGGCATTTTTGAGTTGTGACTTAACGGCGAAGGGGAAATTTGAGCATGCTTTGAAATTAGGGGCAAATCTGAGTAGGTGGTTTGAGTTAGGGGAAGAAATGCAAATGGCCCATGTAAAAACTAGGCATACCTTTGAACTGGATCTCCAGGTACTCTTGGAGAGCCTACTTTAGTGTACAGCCAAACATTAATGTCACCTATGAGTTAGACAAGGCCCCACTACAGCAGCCCTTAGTGTTTAAATCGTTGACAAGATCTGTTAGAGTGTTAGGTAAAGAACAACAAGTAATCAAAGAAAACACTCCTAGTATGGCTGGCTGATGCAAACAAGCAATTGAACAGATGTGTGAGAAAATCTTACATATCAAGAAAAGAAGCAAAGAAGGAGGCTTAAAGACCATCACTTGACTGACCAGATTTAAGGGGCATTTAAACATCATGTGCAACGTATGAATTAACATAAACATTGCATATTCGAGATTCTACAATGGAATGCACCTGTATTATGTTAAACCATGTATGACGATGCCTAAATGTATACTATAGCAGGCAGGAGTGATTCATCATTGCACGCACAATTGAATTGCAGGTTAAGGGCCAGTTCAATTCCGCCATTTCAGGGCTTATTGTCAAAATAAGCCATAAAATATGTAAATAAGTCATTTTTGAGTTATGGGCTTGGGCTTAACTAATTTCGCTTTGGAGGGGGGTGTTTCAGGTAGAACCTCACTAAAAATTGAAGGGAAGGGGAATAGTGAAATGACTCTGTTATCTGCCTATATTACACTCAAAATGCAACTACTGACGCCCTTGTCACACCTGAACCTCAAGTAAAAACAAACACGCAAACGTTCATTGCCCTGCCCGCTTGCATCTCCTCTCCCATTTCCCTCTACCTCGATCCCCTGCCTACAGCACTAGGGTTCCTCCAGCGAGCCATCGCCACTGGTCCCATCTGTCCTGGTCCTCGACAATGCTCTGTCCAGCTAGGCTACACATGGCCGGTGGGTAGGGGCAAATCTCCCTGGTTGCTGCTCCCTCTAGCGCCGCCCCTCATTCTCATGGTCTCCAGTAGCTGCTCCACTGTGGTTCATCCAACACACTACTCTGGCAGGTGCTACACAACTACGGATGATGCCACACTGTGGCGGAATGCACCTTACTCCCCCTCCCCTCCTCCCAGGTCGTGGCCTTGAGGTGTTGTTGAAGGATGAGCTCATCCAACAAGGTGAGGATCTCCTCTGATTTTTTGCCAAATTTTCATTCTGATCCACTATACGATGAATTGCTATGAGCTGCTTCTGCTGCTGCTATATGATGCATTGCTATGAGGTGCTCCTGCTGCTGCTATATAATGAATTGCTATGAGCTGCTACTGCTATATGATGAATTGCTATGAGCTGCTGCTGCTATATGATGAATTGCTATGAGCTATTGTTGCTGCTATATGATGAGTTGCTATAAGCTGCTCCTGGTGCTGATGTATGATGAATTGCTATGAGCTATTCCCGCTGATGCTATATAATGAATTGCTATGAGCTGCTCCTGCTGCTGCTATATGATGAATTGCTATGAGATGCTCCTGCTGCTGCTATATGATGAATTTCTATGAGCTGTTGTTGGCATGTGATGAATTGCACACTGTTGTTGTTGTATGATGAGTTTCTATGAGCTGCTGGTGCTGCTATATGATGCTTTCAGGTGCTGCTGCTATATGATAATAACTAGCCACTTGGACCATCGAATTCCAATAAATAATTGTTCTTCATTTAAATGTGGGTCATGCGTTCTTCGTTTAAATTAAGCAATGGGATCTCTATGGAAAACATTGACCAAAGTATATTGTGCCAAGTAGATGGTATCTTTGTATTTGCATTTTGAGCAAATAGTGATGGTCTATTTTCCTATGATATTAATTACTGCACTAGGTTCAATTTGTGATGTTTGCAAGTCAAATTAATTTTCATATGGGCAGCAAAATGAAAAAATATAATGCAATCTAGACTTTTCACTGATCATACCAAATATAAGCTAAAAACGCAATGAAAAGAACTGGTTGGCTTATTACATGGAGCTTATATTCACAGATGCTTATTTTCTTAGGATAACTCATAATAACTGTCCCTAAGAAACTTGGCCAATAGAACTGACATACAAATAACATGTCATGATGATTTCAATGGAGGAGTGACGTACCATAGCACACTGTATGGGCTCACCGCTGCCTCTCCTTTTTTGGCATGTTCCATGAAATTGCCACATACATCTTGTACTTTTTCATTGTGTAACCCTATCTGCAAGTTGACATGGCTAATTTCAAGCATCTCTACATGATAATACATTGCATATCCCTTGCGCATATTTAAACCACCAATTAATGATTGTGTGAGTGGCATAAACTAGCCATGACTCTGTGTGCTAGACTAGCAGGCACTCTAAGGGAGCCTAATGTAGTGCACTGGAATTCCTACATGCGACCTACGATTTTCTGTAATGTACTGCCTTTGTTCCTAAATATATGTCTTTGTAGAGATTCCAGTATGGACCACATACATATGTATATAGATGCATTTTCGAGTGTAGATTCACTCATTTTGCTCCGTATGTAGCCTATAGTGGAATCTCTAGAAAGACTTATATTTAGGAATGGAGGTACGAGGTAGTATCATGTATGACATCTACATATCTAATTTAACAGCCAGTAGTAGAAATCATTGTCTGCACAAAGGGATTACTGGTCGAAAATCCTAGCAAAGCACGCTGGTAGGCACAGAACAATACAAGAGACAAAGACGCACTTACAAGATCATAGCAATGCCTCAGTCCAGGATCTTGGTTGGCCAAGCTGTTAGATCCAGAAGAAACATTGTCCTTGTAGTTTTTGCCAGCTGCATAATAGGTAACAACGACCTGTTAGTATATTTGAAGTACATCGGGCAGGTGATGTTGGACGGGTTTAAAGGTGACAAGTACCTAGGCCGTGGCGGGTGCTTGGCATCTTGCCAGACGGTGGGAATCAGGTTAGAAACGTCAAGGGTGATGACGCTGCGCTGGCTGTCGGGGTCCGGTAAGGAGATCTAGAACCATCGAGTAGGGTGTTTGTGGAGCGGCTCCGGTAGGGTGGACAACGGTGTGGGCGAAGTGGATTTGTGTCCATGGACGAGGGCGTAGGTGAAGCTGCTCCGGTGGTTGGGTTAAGGATGGTGTCAACGATGCGGATCTGCGGCCATGGACGGGGCGTCAAAAGCTGCTCCGGTAGGTTGGATGAGGGTGCGAGGAAGCGAATCTGAAGCCGTAGACTTGTGAGTTGGAAAAGCGGCCCCGGTAGGGTTGAGAATGGTATAGGCGAAGCTACTCTAGTAGGATTGACGATGGTGTCGGCGAAGCGGCTCTGGTAGGGTTGAGGAAGGTGTCGGCGAAGAGGATCAAAGGCCGTCGATGGGGGCATCGGTGGGGCGGTTCCAGGGGGTGTGGACAAAGCGTCTCTAGTGGGGAGTATGAATGAGCCGCTACAGATGCGCGGTGGTTGACAAGAGTACCGGCGAAGCAGATCCGGCACCATGGACAAGGCCGGCACTGAATGGGCTATGGTACAGTGGTGGATGAGGAGTCTACTTGTTTCTAGGGGAGGTGGGAGGGGTAGATGCGGTCGCAGAAGCAGATCCGGCGAGGTGGACGCCACTGGCAGTGAATGGGCTCTAGTATGCCGGTGGGTGAGCAGTCTAGGGTTTCGAGAGGGGAGGGGAGAAAGGCCGATGAAGTACGAACGGCGTGATGTAAGATGCTCTGGTGTTATGGAGTTAGTCGTTTTGCAGGAGGGGGAGAGGAAATGGGGGTGCCGTGTAGTGGGGGGAACCGGAAGTTACCAAAGCAGCCTGACCTATTATGTAGATGAGGGTGGTATGGTAACTGTTGGTCTCCGTGCACCAAGGACAAAAGGGGAATTTCGCATGCTAAAGACTAAGGTGGCGGAAATTTTAGAAGGAGGCGGGAGATTTTGCCCCCTGGGGGATCGTTCGTGTCCAGTGTCAACTAATTTTGGACCGTGCTAGTGGGAAGGTCATGCTAGACTACACGGGGCACGCGTCGGCAGTTAATAACTGGTGTGAAGTCCACCCCAGAAAAAAGACAATAACTCGGGATGATGCACCGACAACTTGGATGTTCACACGGGCGCGGCCAATCGTTCGGGTGTAGTGGCGCGTTCACAAAAAAGGGATCAAACGCTCAGCCTATGTATTTATCGTGTAAATAGATAATTTAGTGCCATTGGTTATTTACTTTAAACATAATGCATTGACGTGTTAGTGTAGAGGCGCACAAAAAGAAATGGATATTGTAGTCCGATACTTAAAAGTGTTACCTCATATGATTACATAGCCTCCATTTCATAAATTGCGTACCCATTGAATTCATATATGAATATTACATATATTAGTTGATAATAGAACCTTAAATCATCCAAGACTAATGAATTTGAATGCAAGAGTAACAATGGTGCATGTACATGATAGCTACATTGGTTGTTTGAAGAAACATCACTGTAACTTTGGCATGCACAACTGAAAAGGTTTATTTAAATAAAAAAAGGTGATATGTGAGTGTCCAATCTTTATAGCGTTGAATCGATATTGTACCTTTGGCCACGATACGAAGTAGATATTGATTTGTGTTCAAGCGATGCACATCCACGATCGCTAGATAGTGATACGTGAATGAATTGTGAAATCACGCATAAATATCTCATTTCTCTATGGGCATCGGAATCACACACGCGCACTTCGTGTATTTCTCTCCCTCCGTCAAGGTTAGAATTCGTCTTTCTACCCCGTCCTACAAGTCTCTCACACAGAAACACACACACTCTCTCTGTCTAACATGCCCACCCCTTTAATTCCACCCACCAACAGCCACTAATGTCTCAAAGTATAATAATGTCTCTCACAAATATGCCTAAGGTTAACTCGAGTTTCGGAACCATATGAATACATACAATGGGATTCCAGCAGAGCACCTTTTGTTTTGGGATTTCGCTCTCTCTCTCTCTCTCTCTCTCTCTCTCTGTCTGTCTCTCTGTCTCTCTCTCACACACACGCGCGCGCACATTGTTTCTCGCTTCATTTTTCTGGCACTTGCATGCACACCGTTTGTTTATCTTCGTGATGCTTTAAGTATGCCTCGCACAAATGCTATCTACCTATCCCTTAATATAGCTAGATATGTGTCACACAAACTCATTCTCCCTACTAGCAAGATGCCCATGCGTTGCACGGAACATCAAGATGCATTTGTATGAGTAGTTTATCTTGTGGGAGAAAAGGATGAACAAGGGAATGCCTTATTTGCAAATGCAGGGAGGGGTGTGGGTATCTTTTTGCAAAATTGCCATAGTTTCCTTCCTATCAGTCGGATATAAATCGGATGGCCTATATTGCAGGATGGCAGGAACACATGGCCTATATTGCAGGATGGCACGAACACCATCATCACCAATTCTGTTTTTTATAAGAGTAGAGATATGTAAGTGTCACTGCCCCCCCCCCACACACCCATACACACACACCCCAACACTGAAGGAGTAGGGTGACACCTCGATCTTGATACTAATCTATTGACTAGCTTCTCTCTCAAACATACACACACACACTACTGGACACCAAAGGAGTAGGGTGGCACCTCGATCTTGATAGTAATATATCTACTCCTCTTTCAAACACACACACACACATACACACACACTCGCTAGTTGTGCCTCTGTGCCTACCGCGCACACTCTCGATACGTCTTTCTCTCCCTCCCCCTGCCCCCCCACCCCACCCCAACAATGACAGCAGAAGAGTGACAACTTGATCTGGTTGTAATCTGTCAATTGGTTTCTCTCTCAAACAGTGTATCTTTGTGCCTCGCTCAATAGCCCCCTCGATATGTAGACTTCTCGCGCGCACACAGCTGTAGTGACGATGACGCTGAACCTAGTGTGCCTTGTTTTTACCGGCCTCATGTGATAGTTTTCACCCTGTTTTCTGTTAATTAACAAGGCAACCTTTTCTTTGTTACTACTAGTGAATCTGAAGTCATTCGGGGCAGACATAAAATATATCACTTCAACCCAATTATCACAGTAACTATTTTAAAAGAAACTAGCCAGATGCACGTGCGTTGCACGGAACATGAAGATGCATTTGTATGAGTATTTTATCTTGTGAGAGAAAAGGATGAACGAGGGAAGTCTTTATTTGTGAACGTCGAGAGGGGTGTGGGTATATTTTTGCAAAATTGTCATAGTTTCCTTCCTATCCGTTAGATATAAATCCGACAGCCTATATTGCAGGATGGCACGCACACCATCATCACCAACTCTGTTTTCTACTCCCTCCGTTCCTAAATATTTGTCTTTTTAGAGATTTCAACAAGTGACTACATACGGAGGAAAATGAGTGAATCTACACTCTAAAATATGTCTATATACACATCCGTATGTGGTAGTTCATTTGAAATATGAAAAATACAAAGATTTAGGAACGGATGGAGTATAAGAGTAGACATGGAGATATATCTCCAGCATGGTCTACAACAAAAATGTGTTGGACTGGTTAGCGTCAGATGCTCGCAACGCGATGACATGATTTTGAATTCTGTATTTAACTTTAGATTTTTATATTATATATTACTTATTTAATATATACTTCTTTCGCTACTGTACTGACAGTGGAACCCACAGAGTACTTAGAATACAAGATTAAGGATGGACTTGTTTCTTTTTAACTTTCTGTACGAAGCTGTAGCCACCCTGCAAGTCACGTGTACACTATACATGCAATTAACTTTTTATAGAGGGACAATCATACACGCAATTAACTCAAATGGATTGGATGTCACTCTATTATTTCCAGCATAAGAGCATCTCCAACAGCAGCCGGCAAATTTCCTCCCGCTTCCTTCCATGGAGGACGACATCAAACGCCAGCGGCATACATTTTCACAACTCTAACCAACCAGATAAAATTCGTGCAAACACGGACTGATTTCATATAAGCATGAAGGATTTTGTATAAAAAAGCCGGATCTTCATATAAACATGATGGATTTCATTACATTTACATGAACTAAGCGGTGCCAATCCGGCTCTCTTGGTATAATTAATACTCCCTCCGTCCGGAAATACTTGTCCTAGAAATGGATGTATCTAGACTTATTTTAGTTATAGATACATACAATTTATCCATTCTTAGAACAAATATTTCCCGCCAGCTGGAGAGGGAGTACATAATCTAAATGGCCGCCCGCGGATCCCTTTGTCTTCCTCGTGTCTGTCAGACACTTGCGGGGTCGATGAAGGTCCTCGGAAGAGACGAAGCAGCAAAGAAACCACCTGAATGCGCAGTCGTCGCCTCGGCGGTGGCCTTCATGGGACCCAGGTGGCGGCGTCCTCCCGTGTTCTAATTCTCCTTGATGATGGCGGTGGACACGGAGAAGCTGGCCACCGACTCATCGCTCTCCACGCACCCGGCTTCTATCATTGGCTGCATGGCGCTGCCGCAGGCACGGGAGGCGCGGCCGCAGGCACGGGAGGCGCGGCCACCCCAGACACTGGTGGCATAGTACGACGCGGCAACGATGACGCCTGTACCGGCATGGAGCAAATTGCCGCTCCTCATCGAGCTGAACTGGAGCGGCGAGTTGCTGAACCACGCGCCTGCTTGGGGCGACATCTGGCTTCGTCGGGCCAAGCGAGGTTGGTGAAGCACCGAGCGGCCTCGCCCGTAACCGGAGGGCTCAGCGGGCCACCCAGCCGGGTAATATGCCGGAGAACGGCTCCTCGGAAGCCATCCAAAGAGTGGAGAAAATGGTGAAGGAGGAGATGGGGGAGCAGCGGAGGGGTGCGATTCTTGCCCGTTGTCTGTCTGGCCTCATGTAAATAGAGGGCGGACAGTAGGAGCTTGGCCGGCGTCTGGCCTCGTTTAAACTGGGCGGACGGGAGGAGTGATACGTATCCATCGTATCTATAATTGTTGATTGTTCCATGCCAATATTATTCAACTTTCATATACTTTTGGCAACTTTTTATACTATTTTTGGGACTAACATATTGATCCAGTGCCTAGTGCTAGTTCCTGTCTGTTGCATGTTTTATGTTTTGTAGAAAACGCATATCAAACAGAGTCCAAACAGAATAAAAATGGATGGAGAATATTTTTGGAATATTTATGATTTTTGGGAAGAAGAATCAATGCGAGACTATGCTCGAGTGGCCCACGAGGCAGGGGGGTGCCCCAGGGGGGTGGGCGCGCCCCTGACCCTCGTGGCCACTCTGTAAGGCGGTTGGTGCCCTTCTTTCGCCGCAAGAAAGCCAATATCCGGATAGAAATCGTGTCCAAAGGACAACCCAATCGGAGTTACGGATCTCCGGGAATATAAGAAACGGTGAAAGGGCAGAATCAGAAACGTAGAAACAGAGAGAGACAGATCCAATCTCGGAGGGGCTCTCACCTCTCCCACACCATGGAGACCATGGACCAGAGGGGAAACCCTTCTCCCATCTAGGGAGAAAGTCAAGTAAGAAGAAGAAGAAGGGGCTCTCTCCCCCTCTCTCCCAGTGGCGCCGGAACGCCGCCGGGGCCATCATCATCACCGCGATCTACACCAACACCTCTGTCATCTTCCCCAACATCGTCATCATTTTCCCCCATCTATATTCAGCGGTCCACCCTCCCGCAACCCGCTGTACCCTCTACTTGAACATGGTGCTTTATGCTTCATATTATTATCCAATGATGTGTTGCCATCCTATGATGTCTAAGTAGGTTTTCCTTGTCCTATCAGTAATTGATGAATTGATATGATTGGTTT
Organism: Triticum aestivum; assembly: GCF_018294505.1. NCBI lineage: Eukaryota > Viridiplantae > Streptophyta > Magnoliopsida > Poales > Poaceae > Triticum > Triticum aestivum. The sequence continues at coordinate 49,202,282 of NC_057804.1, forward strand.
AATTTTCTTGTGGTTATGTTGTTGTCCTTTGGTGCCCATCATATGAGCGTGCGGGTGGAGTTGATAGGATTATGTATTGGAGGGCAAGAGTGACAGAAGCTTCAACCTAGCATAGAAATTGATGCATACGGGATTGAAGGGGGACCAATATATCTTAATGTTGTGGTTGGGTTTTACCTTAATGAACGTTAGTAGTTGCGGATGCTTGCTAATAGTTCCAATCATAAGTTCATAGAATTCCAAGTCAGGGATGACATGCTAGCAGTGGCCTCTCCCACATAAAATTTGCTATCGATCTAGTAAAGTAGTCAATTGCTTAGGGACAATTTCGCAACTCCTACCATCACTTTTTCACACTCACTATACTTACTTCATTTCTTCTTTATCTAAACAGCCCCTAGCTTTTATTTACGTGCTCTTTATATTCTTGCAAACCTATCCAACAACACCTACAAAGTACTTCTAGTTTCATACTTGTTTTAGGTAAAGCGAACGTTAAGCGTGCGTAGAGTTTTATTGGTGGTCGATAGAACTTGAGGGAATATTTGTTATACCTTTAGCTTCTCGTTGGGTTCGACACTCTTACTTATGGAAAGAGGCTACAATTGATCCCCTATACTTGTGGGTTATCAAGACCTTTTTCTGGCGCCGATGCCGGGGAGTCATAGCGTGGGGTGAATATTCTCGTGTGTGCTTGTTTGCTTTATCACTAAGTAATTTTTTTTGCTATTCTAAGTTGTTCTCTATCTTTAGTTATGGATATGGAACACGAAATACCAAAAAAAATTAGGTGTACTTGCTACTCATGGATATGGGGAACCTCCTAAAACCCTCGATGCTGGTTATGAGAAAAATATTATGTACTACTTTAATAATCGTGAGAAAACCCCATTCAATTATGTAATGGGATACATGTTGGATCAACATGAATACTTTAGGGATTATCGCTTGATTCAAAAAGGGAAATTATTATGGGATCAAATTCATATGTTGCATTAGTATGCTCGGGAACTACGCTTGAGATATGATTATACTTGTTGCTCTAGGATGAAGGCTCCACACCTTCCCTTTTCATGCAAATTTAATGATGATAAAACCTTAGCTTCTTATGCTAATGGTATATATAATTATTATGATGTGGAACAAATAGAAGAATTCATTGCTTTTATGGGTGCTTATGAAATTGAATCTTTGTTTAAAGAGTGTGAAAATCTTGATGATGTTGTTTACAGACCTGAAAATTTTGCTATACTTAAATATTGCTATGAGAATTATGAATTCAATTCCGATATTGATGATTTTATTGAGAGAGTCTCTGTTGTCCCAGAAGAGATTAATATTTTGCAGGAGTCTATGGAAGAAGAAATTGATGAAACTATGAACTCATTGGATGAAAAAAGATGAGGAGGAGAGCGAAGAACAAAAGGAGGAAGAGCAGATTGATCACCCATGCCCACCTTCTAATGAGAGTAACTCTTCAACTCATACATTGTTTAATTTCTCTTCGTGCTTACCGAAGGATGATTGCTATGATGATTGTTATGATCCCGTTGATTCTCTTGAAATACCCCTTTTTGATGATGCTTGCTATGCTTGTGGCCAAGATGCCAATATTAATTATGCTTATGGATATGAAGTTGCTATAGTTCCTTCTGTTAAACATGAAATTGTTGCTATTGCACCCACACATAATAGTCCTATATCTTTTTGAATTCTCCAAACTACACTATATCGGAGAAGTTTGCTCTTACTAAGGATTATGTTGTTGGGTTGCATTTTACCATTGCACATGATGATTTTGATATATATAATATGCATGTGCTTGCTGCTCCAACTTGCAATTATTATGAGAGAGGAACTACATCTCCGCCTCTTTATGTTTCCAAAACGATAGAATTGCAAGAAACTGTTTATACTATGCATTGGCCTTTACTTTGTGTGCATGAATTGTTATTTTATGATATGCCGATGCATAGGAAGAGAGTTATACTTTGTTATTGCTTGATGTATGTTACTTTGTGCTCACTACTAAATTACAAATCATTGTTAATTAAAATTGGCTTTGATATACCTTGGGATCCGGGTGGATTCATTACTTGAGCACTATATGCCTAGCTTAATGGCTTTAAAGAAAGCGCTGCCAGGGAGACAACCCGGAAGTTTTAGAGAGTCATTTATTTATGTTGAGTGATTTCATAAAGTTTAAAAACAAAAAAATGAAGAGGGTAACCCAAAACTTTTTCAAAAAGGAAAGCGAAAGTGAGAAAGACGAGCATTGTTAAAGTGGGAGCTAGCCTTGGAATTTGTTCATGCTCACGGAAACTTTGTGAATCTTGATTAAATAAAATTTTCAACCAAAAATAAGTATACCCTTGTACAATTACATTGTATTATAAAAATAATGTGCCAAGGTTTTCCTTTAGGATTTTTACAATGCTTGTTGGTTTGTGCGGTGCAGGACAGAAACTTTGGCTGTAGTGCGTGATTTTACATTTTTTTTACTGGAACGTCAAACGGTTCTGAAAATTTTTGCACTGTCTTTCTATAAAAATATTTTATTTTTTCTAATTTTGGCAGAATTTTTGGGGTACCATAAGTATGGTTAATGTTCATATTACTACGGACTGTCCTGTTTAAGACAGATTCTGTTTTTGATGCATAGTTTGCTTGTTTTGATGAAACTATAAATTTCTATTAGTGGATTAAGCCATGGAAAAGTTATATTACAGTATCTAAAATGCAAAAAAAATATGAATTGGTTTGAGATAGTACTAGAGTAATGATTTGCTTTATTATACTAACAGATCTTACCGAGTTTTCTGTTGAAGTTTTGTGTGGATGAAGTGTTTGAAGATTGAGGAGATCTCGATATGAGGAAAAGGAGGAGAGGCAAGAGCTCAAGCTTGGGGATGCCCAAGGCACCCCAAGTAAATATTCAAGGAGACTCAAGCATCTAAGCTTGGGGATGCCCTGGAGGGCATCCCATCTTTCTCCAACAAGTATCGGTATGTTTTCGGATTCGTTTCGTTCATGTGATATGTGCAAATCTTGGAGCGTCTTTTGCAATTAGTCTTCACTTTTATTTTATGCACCATGCTGGTATGAGATAGTCCATGGTTGATTTATAGAATTCTCATTGCACTTCACTTAAATTTTTTGAGTATGGCTTTATAGAATGCTTCATGTGCTTCACTTATATCATTTGAAATTTGGATTGCTTGTTTCTCTTCAAATAGAAAACTGCCATTTGTAGAATGCTCTTTTGCTTCACTTATATTTGTTAGAGCGTTGGCATATCTTTTGTAGAAAGAATTAAAATCTCTTATCCACTTATATTTATTTAGAGAGATGACAGGAATTGGTCATTTACATGGTTAGTCATAAAATCCTACATAAAACTTGTAGATCACTGAATATGATATGTTTGATTCTTTGCAATAGTTTTGCGATATAAAGGTGGTGATATTAGAGTAGTGCGAGTTGAGTAATTGTGAAACTGAAAAATACTTGTGTTGAGGTCTGCAAGTCCCGTAGCATGCACGTATGGTAACCGTTGTGTGACAAATTTGGAGCATGGGGTGTTTCTTTGATTGTCTTCCTTATGAGTGACGGTCGGGGACGAGCGATGGTCTTTTCCTACCAATCTATCCCCCTAGGGGCATGCGTATTCGTACTTTGCTTCGAGAGCTAATAAACTTTTGCAATAAGTATATGAGTTCTTTATGACTAATTTGAGTCCATGGATTATACGCACTCTTACCTTTTCTCAATTTGCTAGCCTCTACAGTAACATGCATTGCCCCTTCTCACCTCGAGAGTTGGTGCAAACTTCGCCGGTGCATCCAAACTCCGTGATATGATATTCTCTATCACACATAAGCCTCCTTATATCTTCCTCAAAACAGCCACCATACCTACCTATCATGGCATTTCTATAGCCATTCCGAGATATATTGCCATGCAACTTCCATCATCATTATATACATGACTTGAGCATTTATTGTCATATTGCTTTGCATGATCGTAAGATAGCTAGCATGATGTTTTCATGGCTTGTCCGTTTTGATTTCATTGCTATGCTAGATCATTGCACATCCGGGTACACCGCCGGAGGCATTCATATAGAGTCATATTTTTGTTCTAGTATCGAGTTGCAATATTGAGTTGTAAGTAAATAAAAGTGTGATGATTATCATTGTTAGAGCATTTCCCTAGTGAGGAAAGGATGATGGAGACTATGATTCCCCCACAAGTTGGGATGAGTATCCAGACTTTATGAAAAATAAAGAGGCCAAAGAAGCCCAAATAAAAAAGAGAGGCCAAAGAAGCCTACAAAAAAAATAAAAAACAGAAAATAAAAAAATGAGAGAAAAAGAGAGAAGGGGCAATGTTACTATCCTTTTACCACACTTGTGCTTTAAATTAGCACAATGTTCTTCATATAGAGAGTCTCTTGAGTTATCAGTTTCATATACTAGTGGGAATTTTCACTATAGAACTTGGCTTGTATATTCCGATGATGGGCTTTTTCATTATAGAACTTGGCTTGTATATTCCGATGATGGGCTTCCTCAAATGCCCGAGGTCTTCATGAGCAAGCAAGTTGGATGCACACCCACTTAGTTTTAGTTTGAGCTTTCATACATTTATAGCTCTAGTGCATCCGTTACATGGCAATCCCTACTCCTCACATTGACATCAATTGATGGACATCTCCATAGCTCGTTCATTAGCCACGTCGATGTGAGACTTTTTCCTTTTTTGTCTTCTCCACATAACCCCCATCATCATATGCTATTCCACCTATAGTGCTATATCCATGGCTTACACTCATGTATTGCGTGAGGGTTGAAAAGGCTCAAGCGCGTTAAAAAGTATGAACCAATTGCTCGGCTTGTCATCGGGGTTGTGCATGATGGGAGCATTTTGTCTGACGAAAATGAAGCATGGCCAAACTATATGATTTTGTAGGGATAAGCTTTCTTTGGCTATGTTATTTGATAAGACATAATTGCTTGGTTAGTATGCTTGAAGTATTATTGTCTTAATGTCAAATGACAGACTATTGCTTCGAATCACTCGTGTCTTAATATTCATGCCATGATTAGATTACATGATCAAGATTATGCTAGGTAGCATTCCACATCAAAAATTATCTTTTTTATCATTTACCTACTCGAGGACGAGCAGGAATTAAGCTTGGGGATGCTGATACGTCTCCATCGTATCTATAATTTTTGATTATTCCATGCCAATATTATTCAACTTTCATATACTTTTGGCAACTTTTTATACTATTTTTGGGACTAACATATTGATCTAGTGCCCAGTGCCAGTTCCTGTTTGTTGCATGTTTTATGTTTCATAGAAAACCCATATCAAAGGGAGTCCAAATGTAATAAAAATGGACGGAGAATATTTTTGGAATATTTATAATTTTTGGGAAGAAGAATCAACGCGAGACGATTCTCGGGTAGCCCACGAGGCAGGGGGCGTACCCCAGGGGGGTGGGCGCGCCCCTGACCCTCGTGGCCACTCCGTAAGGCGGTTGGTGCCCTTCTTTCGTTGCAAGAAAGCCAATATCCGGCTAGAAGTCATGTCCAAAGTACAACCTAATCGGAGTTATGGATATCCGGGAATATAAGAAACGGTGAAAGGGCAGAATCAGAAACGGAGAAACAGAGAGAGACAAAGAGACAGATCCAATCTCAGAGGGGCTCTCGCCCTTCCCACACCATGGAGACCATGGACCAGATGGGAAACCCTTCTCCCATCTAGAGAGAAGGTCAAGAAAGAAGAAGAAGAAGAAGGGGGCTCTCTCCCCCTCTCTCCCGGTGGCGCCGGAACGCCGCAGGGGCCATCATCATCACCGTGATCTACACCAACACCTCTGTCATCTTCCCCAACATCCTCATCATCTTCCCCCATCTATATTCAGCGGTCCACTCTCCCGCAACCCACTGTACCCTCTACTTGAACATGGTGCTTTATGATTCATATTACTATACAATGATGTGTTGCCATCCTATGATGTCTGAGTAGATTTTCGTTGTCCTATCGGTAATTGATGAATTGCTAATAGTTCCAATCATAAGTTCATAGAATTCCAAGTCAGGGATGACATGCTAGCAGTGGCCTCTCCCACATAATACTTGCTATCGGTCTAGTAAAGTACTCAATTGCTTAGGGACAATTTCGCAACTCCTACCACCACTTTTCCACACTCGCTATACTTACTTTATTGGTTCTTTATCTAAACAGCCCCTAGCTTTTATTTATGTGCTCTTTATATTCTTAAAAACTTATCCAACAACACCTTTAAAGTACTTCTAGTTTCATACTTGTTTTAGGTAAAGCGAACGTTAAGCGTGCGTAGAGTTATATCGGTGGTCGATAGAACTTGAGGGAATATTTGTTCTACCTTTAGATCCTCCTTGGGTTCGACACTCTTACTTATCGAAAGAGGCTACAATTGATCCCCTATACTTGTGGGTTATCAAGGAGCTCGACCGGTGTTGCGTTTAATTCCGGCCCGCTCAGGATCGGACGTGTGGCCGGATTAGGTTTGTCGGTTTGCATGCGGGTTTAACGGAGGGGTTTGATGGAGGCGAGGAGGCGTGTTCAGTCGGGCGTGCAGCGGGTGGCGAAGTAATATTTGATTTGACAGCAGGCGGCGAAGTACTATTCGATTTGACAGCGGGCGGCGCAGTTCCCGATACGTCTTTAATGCAGACGAGGGAGGGAGTAGCGGTTCCTGAAATGTTGAACGACCAATGCATCCTCCTTCAATTAATGCATGAGGGAAGTAATGGGAGGAGGACCGGGAAAAGAGGCTGCACGGTGTGAATGCAACGCAGTTTTCCCTCATATGAAGGTGCCCCTCCATTCCAATGCATCTACCACATCGTACGCACCTAATTATTTGCCTAAGCACCTACACTAAGCGCAAAAGAGCTCACTCCAGACCCATGGAGGCGATGCACGTGAGTGGCCAGCGGCTGTGCTAGATGGTCCACGATGCCAGCCTGTGGCATGGCGCTGAGGATCGTCTCGGGACGGTGCTGGAGACCGGCTGGTGGATGGCCGCCGTCGACACAAACTACGACTCTCAGTTGGACCAGATGATCGTTGCCACCACCAACAAGATCACCGTCCTCAAGAATCTCGCGGACGACATCGCCGTACTCCTCCAGCCCGCGTGTTCGGGCTCCTCATTGCCTGCCACCCTAATCGGCCTCCATGGCCGGAACCTCTTTCAAGCACTGGTGGCCCTGCGACTACCCGCCGACGCCATGAAGAATGTCCACCTGGAGGTCGCGCTCGCCACGAGGCGCCTCACCCTTCAAGAATTCATCGACCTACACATCCACGTGTACGAGCAAATCGTGTACATAGGTATCTACAAGGCTAGTGAGGATGCTATGACATTGGCCTTCCTCAACCGGCTGGAAGCCTTGGGTGTCTTTGCTGAGAAGCACCTCAACCTCGCCACAAAAGTCGCCGCTCCTTAGCCGCTGGTCAATGGCCCAGCGCACTAAGTTGAGGAGGAGGTCGTACGTTGATGGATGCATCTTTCTTCTTGCCTTCTGTAACCACCACTGCGATCGCATCATTGTGGCCTTAATTCCTATTGTGTTGTTGCATTCTCGTTCCAGTCAATACCGACATGTGCGATCCCTTTGCTTAATTATATGCATCACTATAACTAGTGCTCCATCTGCCAATTTATAAGTTGTGCTTACCTTTTCCATCAACTTCGTGCAACGCATGGGCATCTTGCTAGAAACACTAGAACATGTTGGACCGCGTGTGACCAAACCGATGATGCGCCAACCTAGCTACTACGTACCCTGCTTATCTGGCGGAAATAGCCCCTCCCTAGCGTTTCCAATCGCTATTTCTATCTATCGATCGTGCCAAGGAGCAGAACCAAAAGTTACAATTTATACATGTTTCTCTACTCCTACTCCTATAAAAGACTCAGTTGGTGATGGTGGTGTGTCTGCCATCCGTCGTTTCTGACCATTAGATCTGCATCTAATGGTTGTGAGGTAAGTTGTGGCATTTTTGCAACAACAGCCCACTTCTCTGCTCCAATTTGCAGAAAACCCCTTATTATCTTGAAAGCAACCACATCCCTCCCTCACCTCATCAAAACAGCCTGAGAAATATATTTTGAGTGAAAAGTACTCCCTCCGTTCCTAAATTTTTGTCTTTCTAGAGATTTCAATAAGTGACTACATACGGAGCAAAATGAGTGAATCTACACTTCAAAATATGTCTATATAATCCGTATGTGATAGTCCATTTGAATCTCTAAAAAGACAACTATTTAGGAACGGAGGGAGTAATATATTAGGAGTATGTCAAAACAAGAGTAATTTCTTTCAAGTTTGTGAACAAGTACTACTATTCTACTACTTTGGATCCGTCGCAATGCACGGGCACATTGCTAGTAAAAGGAAAAGGCATGTCGCGTTCGCGTCGCACCCCCACACGCCCGGGAATCGGGAGTACTCCACGGCCCGTCCGGCATGACACATAGCTTAGGGAAGGCGTGTTGCCTAGCATTTTCACTTTCATGTGGGACCATCGTTGAGCAAACCGACTATTGGCAAACCGCACCCCGCCCACCGCCGGGTTGGAAAATAGAAACGAGGGGAAGATCTAGAAGTAGCACGGAAGCCAAGAAATTTGGTGTCAGATGGGGCTTGTTGATAGAGTAGGAGCATTTCGTACTAGTACTACTCCTACTAGTACCAAGTTTAGACTATACAACTAGTACTACCACTATACAACTAGTAGGTACGTGCACGACACGACATCGTAGGAACAAAAAATGGGAAGATCTTGTTTTGGGTGATTTATCTTTTTTTCAGTCAACGTAGTATGAATAATATGATGTTGGGGGCACCCATGAATCTTATGTGGCTTGGTTGCATGGCTACGAAAGGTTAGAGAAAAATAAATAGATAATGTTTTTAAAGTGCACTCCACTTAATAGATATACTTTGGATCCATTGCAACGGGCCGGCACATCTATATATATACCCCCTATATAGTGTGTGAAAAACTTTGAAAGTTGATCGTTGGATGAAGCCAATCTGACGGTACAAAGATGTAAAATCCGAGCACTACTGGCCATTGGATATCATCTACATTCCACCAGATTCTGCCACATGTAGAATCTAGAAGACTCCATGGTTGAACTTATTAATTCATGACTAAGGGGTTGCTTGGTTTGAGACTAAGTTTTCCAAAGCTTTCCACATCTAAGGTTAGGCAAGTTTGACCAACTTAGGTCTGTGTTTGGTTCAAGCCACATTTTAGGCAAGCCACACTATGGTCCCACATCACATACACACAAAAAGTGTGGCAAGATTCCCTTAGGCTTGCCAACTTGTGGCTCTCATTTTGAAGAACTAACCTTAGGCAAGTTTGGCAATATTGTATGGAAAAGTGTGGCACTCCTAGGCCTAGAGCCAAAGAGCCCCTAACTTTGCCGCAACTAAGCTTAGGCAAAGTGTGGGGCTGTTTGGTTTGTGACTAAGATTGCCAAAGATTGACACGCGTAAGGTTAGGCAAGATTCCCTTAGGCTTGCCAACTTGTGGCTCTCATTTTTAAGAACTAAGGGGCTGTTTGGTTCTAGGCCTAGCATTGCCACACTTTGCAACATATTTTTGCCAAGCTTGCCTAATGTTAGTTCATCAAAATGAAAGCAACAAGTTGGCAAGCCTAAGGGAATCTTGCCACATTTTTTGTGTGTATGCCATGTGGGGTCCAAGTGTGGCTTGCCTAAGGTGTGGCTTGAACCAAACACTCACCTACGTTAGTCAAACTTGCCAAGCTTTAGGTGTGGCAACATTTGGCAAAGTTAGTCACAAACCAAACAACCCCTAACCTTAGGCAAGTTTGGCAACATTGTATGATAGTGTGGCATTGCTAGGCCTAAAACCAAACAACCCCTGTGTGTGCTAAAAAAATGTGGCTAACAAAATGGCCACCACAAGTGTGGCAAGATTTGGCAAGAAGTTGAGTCTATGACATGTGGACCATGTAGCTAGAAAAGTGTGGCAAGCCACAAGTGTAGCAATGAACCAAACACATGCCTAAGATATTGTGGCATGCCTAAGCTTAGGCATGGAAACCTTAGGCTGCAAACCAAACATCTATACCCCTATATAGTGTGTGAATAAGTTCGAAAGTTGGTCGTTTGATGAAGCCAATCCGACGGTACAAAGATGGCAAATCCGAGCACTACTGGTCGTTGGATATGATCTACATTCCACCAGATTTTGCCACATGTAGAATCTAGAAGACTCCACATGTAGAAGCATAATGCACAAACCACCAGAATCTCATGCGTGCAATGCACGTGTACCTTACTAGTAGTTGGTAGTAGTAAGAAACAAATTTTGGGTTTGGCACGAGCTTGTATTGCGGGAGCACCACAAGGCTTGCCGCATGAGTTACATTTCACTCTCGGGGCCCACGGTACCGAACTTTAGTGGCTTAGTGCCCGGCCTATGAGTCAATGACATGCGAACCTTAAATGTGGTTGGCCCACATGTCATTCTCATGGTGGTGGCGTGGTTCGCGACTCACTCGTTCGAGATGAACCGGCCGGTGGTGGCATGGTCGTGGCGAGGGTGCGACAGCTGGGTGTTGAGGCGTTATGAGGCGTAGATGGCCACACCGGCGGGTACTACCTGTAGTACAGAAGTACTCCAGCTAAGGATTGATGCCCGAGACGAGGTCACAGCCGCTGGATGAAAATTCGATGGTGCGGGAGTACGGATTGGAGCACAGCAGCGGAGCAGGCAAACTGCGTCCAATCGAGTGTGGCTCTGGTAGAAAGTTGATGGTCACCGCAGTTCAGCTGGCCGGCATGTCATGCACACAAAGGCAGAGGAGCGGTGGGGCCGAGAGGGATGAGGCACACGTTGAGGGGATGAGGATCCCCTGACGTGAACAATCCTACCATTATGTCACTGACATGTGGACCCCCAAGCATGGGTCCCACCTATTAGCGAAGGAAAGGCAGGGTAAGGCGGTGATAGCCACGTCAGAGGATCCATGTCCACATCGGGGGACATCGTGCCGTGGGTTGGAGCGGCATTGTGGGAATCACGTGTGTGTGTGTGTGGCAGTGGTAGAAACAAGAAATGTGATGGTCGCCGTGGTTCAACTTCCATGGACAAGCTGTCATGTCTGCTGACACATGTATATAAAAACTAGAGTGTTTATATTTCAAGCACGTGAACAAGTATTATTCTACTACTTTGGATCCATTGCAACGCACGGGCCAGCACATTGGTGGTAGTAGTCTCTATCTCTATCTCTAGAGTCCTTCCCTTGTTCATCCTTTTCTCTCACAAGATAAACTACTCATACAAATGCATCTTGATGTTCCATGGAACACACGAGGATGTTTCCTTGGGGGTCTCTCCAGCGCGCGTGGCCGTAGTTGCAAGTTGACACCCCTTGAGATGCCGACGTTGAGGGGCACTCGGATTTCCTCCGATGAGCCGGTAAGATGAGTTTGATCACGTAGTAAATGCATTCTAAAGACTACTTCCATGTCCATTTCCTAATTCTCCCCCTGCCCACTGTTTCACAGGTTAGGCTCGGTGTGAGTGGAGATTGGCTTGCATATGTACGGGAGGGTACCAACATCAATTTGCACAACATTTACAACGGTGACACCGTTCCCATAGAACCTTTGTCCAACATTGGAATCACCATGCAACGGGCCACCACATGAACTGGTACGATGGAACCACGATGAGATTGAATAAGATAGCATGAACCTTGCACATGGCGGTCAAAGGTGGACCATGTTGTCTGCGGCCGATTTGTTGTCGTACGAGTATGAAGAAACTGTGCTCCTTTCTAACCATATCTTTGCGGTGACAAACCAGGGGACTTGTTTTGTATGGGACACATCCTATGATATACTCCCTCTCTTCCAGTTTATTTGTTTTGAATCTTTTTGTTTTATAAGTTTCAAATTCAAATTTAGAGCTCCCCATCACATGTTGAGATTACAATGTCCATTAAATCGTTGCGTGCATGTATAGTAAAGAAACAAACCTCGAGTTTGGCACGAGTTCATGCAGTGGTAGCACCACAAGGCCTGGCGCAGGAGTTACATTTCCCTCTCAAGGTCCTCGGGACTGAGCTTCAGCACCTTACTACACCTGCCTTTGAGTCAATAACATGCGGACCTGATAGGTGACTGGTCCACATGTAATGCTCCCGAAGGCAGAGGGGCAGTGGGGCCGAGAGGGGTGAGCTGCAGGTCGGGGGACGTGTGGTGTCACGGGTTCGAGCAACGGCGTGGGAATCGCGTGTGGCTGTGGTAGAAACTTGATGCTTGCCGCATTTAAGGTGGCCCACATGTCATGCACATGAAGGCAGAGAGGCGGTGCGGCCGAGAGGGGTGAGCCGCACGTCGGGGGACGTCGTGCCGTGGGTTGGAGCAGCGTCGTGGGAATCGCGAGTGGTAGTGGATGAAACATGATGGTCGATGTAGTTGAACTTCCATAGAGAAGCTGTCATGTCTACGGACACATGCATTGCATACCGATCACTTGAAGGAGTAGTAGAGAAAGCTAGGCGGATAAATAGTTCCTTATAGTCAAGCGGACCCACGCTACTACTTGTTCCAAAGACATGCACACCATCGAAATAGTCCATCTATATCAATATACACCGAGAGGGAATATTTTTTTTACAAGAGAGGAAATAGTTCATCCATCCATAATGCCCTACTGATGGTGCAACCTTTTCTTCTTCTTCTTCTTCTTCTTCTTCTTCTTCTTCTTCTTCTTCTTCTTCTTCTTCTTCTTCTTCTTTTTCTTCTTCTTCTTATTCTTCTTCTTCTTCTTCTTCTTCTTCTTATTCTTCTCATTTTCTGTGGGAGACGGCTTCGCAACAAGCTCTTTGGACCTTGCAGCTATCTCGAAACTCACACGGGCATCAAGGGTAGCATATTTTATCCGCTCGTATGTCAAGGGATAATTCTCCCATCCAGACGACCTTAATGCCACCATCTCATCACCCTTCTGAAGATTTGTACCGAGCACAAAATTTTCTACGTCGATTAGGGATGGTGTCTGTTTATCACAATCTTCTACAAGAATTTTGATTCTGGTTTGTAGGTCAGTGATGCTTTTCAAATCAAGGTTGTACGGCTCCAGCTTCTGTTTGTCCCCTTCGATGGCTGCCCCACAGAAGTATATGTCCTCCCGAGACAAGAAAGCATGAAGCTCACCTGGTATGGAGGGCGCGTGTATGATGTGGTACACCAAAACATCATCTTCGAGGCACAGCTGAAGGACACTGGTGTGTTGGATCTTCCCAGTGGCACGCTCCGTGTACTCTGCGTCAAGACCGATGACCCTCGTCTCTACCTTTTCGAGGGAGTTGGATACATTGTTGATCCACTTGCGAACAACCCTTGGGTGGACAGTGACGGTGGCAACTATGCTCAATGAGCCTTCGACGAGGACATGTTGGACGCTAAAAACTTGCATCTCGATCTCTTTCGCCATTTGGAACCGCTGAAACGAAGGGCTATGGTTTGGAGAATTAGGATTAGATGGCTAGTCTAACTGAAGTAGTAGATGATTATTTAAAGAGGTTAAAACAATGTGAACGCAGTGGGGTTTGGATGCAAATGAAGACGAAGGGGAGGTGAAGAAGCCGAGGAAAATCGGTTCCCGATGGAGAAGTAAATGGGGCGTGCAGGCAGTTGATTAGACGGCTAGGTAGACTAAACGAAAAGGCTATGCGGGTAGACTGAGGAGTCATACCTTTTCATGTACGTGCCCATCCTTCCTGATAGGTGGGACCTATGCAAACAGATAAAAAATGTGTCGTAGCTGGTTCAGATGGATATTGGCGCATGCGTGGGAGACACAACATTCTCCGGTTAATGAATACACGGTTATCCTCATCAAAAAAGAAAAGGCCCATCTTCGCGCTTCCACATGCACGAGAATTTGGTTCTGCTCGCAATATGGATGATACCTGGAGGATGAAGTGAACAGGAATGCTAGCACGGGAGACCTATTTCCTCTATACAGTATTGGAGTACTCATGTTCCTACTACTACTACTACTACTACTACTACTACTACTACTACTACTACTACTACTAGCGGTAGTAGTAGTAGTAGTAGTAGTAGTAGCAGCAGCAGCACAACTGTGGTACACTTGATGGTCAAAACACTATTCATCCGGTCCTCACAGTGAAGTGACAACACCCTGCGCCTGACACTAGTCTAGGCAGCGTGTTCGGGTTACCAAAGTCAGCCTCACCTTGTGCATTGTGCAGTCTGTCACCTCCACTGTACAGCACATTAGCATGCCTCGCCTCGTCTCCCTCTCCCCTCCCATAGCACCACTCCATCTCTATCTCCATCTTCGTCCCCATCTCACTGTGCCCCCGTGTACCGTTGCCTCGCTCGCCTCCCCCAGTACCACTATTCCCTCGCTAGCCGCTCTAGCACCGACAGCCTTCTCTCCCATAAATCAAGCCCCCAAAAAACCCACCTTCCAAACTCCACCATGGCCGAATGCAAACCGCGCAGCATCCATATGAGCCGCAATTGGAGGAATATCCCTAGTGACATCCTCGACATATGTTGTTCGTGTATGGATATGTTGAGCGCCTTGCGGCTGGCTGCATGCTCGAGGGACATGCACACGGCCATCATCGAAGCGAGGCCTAAGATTTTCAAGACACCCTGCTTGCTGCTATCTGGTCTTGCAAGATTGGCTCACCATGATATGGAGGCGTACATGATGCCCCTCGACTTCAATCTGATCTCCATTAGCCGAAACTTCTTTGCAGGTATGTAGTGGGTCACCGTACATCATTTCCCCCGACTTCGATCTGATCACCATCGCCCGAAACTTCTTGGCAGGTATGTACTAGGTCGGCATGAACTCCCACTGGATGGCTGCCTTCAAAGAAGTCGGTAAAAACTTGGTGCTCGTGAACTTCCAGACCTCCCATGACATTATCCTTCCTCCGTTGGATTATATAGAGTTTTACCATCATGGTCCAAGTCATCTAGATTACCACGTCAGTTGGACGGACCTTGTTTTGCAGAAGATTGTAATCTGCCAAGGGCCCACATGACATGCGAATTATGCAGACTTCAAGCTAATTGCCTTGTTCGACTGCGGACTCGCATATCTTTACGTTGGTGCCTTCTTTAGCTGGAGACAACTCAGCTCCGCGGTGGATCATCGTCAAAGATGATACACACTTCTGTGATGCTATTGAACACAGTGGCATCATCTACGCGATCGACAAAGAAGATGTCACCAAGTATTGCTAGGACGCCGCATGTAATTTGTTTCCGACTCATGTTAATGATGACGCCATGACACTATTTGAACTTTTTGTGATGATTGACATATCCCTGTTTGAGCAGAATTTGAGTAGAACTATGGCAATGTATTAGAGACGTCGTAAATCAGCTATATTTGGAATGAGTTAATTCATGCGATTGTGACCATGTCATTACAACCAATTTGTACCCCTAAATAATCAAATGTTTAGGAATATATGGATATTCTCCTTATTTTACAGTAATCTATACACTACTACTAAATATGAGTGTGTATCAATGGCCATGTTAGTTTCCTCATTTTCATGATGTAGAAACATGCACCACACTATTGGTTTCATCTAACCATACATTAGGAAAGTAAATGTGCATATGGAGAACTCTATATTTGGAAGTAGTGAAATCCTGTAATGCTTACCATGTGTACATCCCTATATTCGCCCTTCAGCAATCAATGGCTAGAATAATATCCTCACAAAAATTTGCCCACAAAACACGAGTATATAACAATGCATGGTCTGTTAGTTAACATGAAGAATTTGTTTGTGAGGACAGAACATGATTACATAACATGCATGACATGGTAGTTTCCTGTGAAGAATCGATTGTGAGATAACATGAGTATAACCATGCATGGCACTTCTATATTTTCGAACCCAGTATATGTTTCCCTGTATTTTCCTCCCAGTTCCAACAGGGACATATCAATGATGTTTCTTGCATTATCATACTCATATTCTGAACAATGTTGATCTTACATTAACAATGTGTCGGCGTTCTGGGAACGGGGGTCCCCAGACTTGCCTGCCTGCGGCCTGCAGCGTGGCTCAAGGGGGCGGCCGAGCATGCCCGATCTTCATCAGCACGAGCTCAAGACCCTCGCGAGGGGCCAAGCCTCGTGGGGTGGCTGACAGGAGGCCTTCTTAGGCACAGCCTCATCAGGCTGGCTCGCGAGGAGGCGGTGAGATCAAGGAGGGGTACCTCACGAGGTGCCCATGACGCAAGCCATGACGACCAAAGCCAGGCGGGCGCTGGCCTGCGCAGAGTCCTTGTTTCCTCTTTGGTGCAAAGGGAGCAAGCGCAGGCGAGAGCATCAAGCAAAGGCGTCCATTTCGGTGCAACAAGACCAAGACCAGCAGAACGGCAGGATGGAGGTCATCGTGGAGCCCAAGCCGGCGTCACCACCAGAGCCTTTGGCAGGCGAAGACCAACTTTAGTCAGGATAAGTGTACTAGATGTTCCCCTTCAAAATGGCCAATTGTTGGCGCCCTTCCCGCTCGATATTTGGGAAGAGGCCCAGGGCCTTTGCCTATAAATAGGACTAGCCACCCACAAGGTAGGGGGACGGGATCATCACCAGGAATCCATCCAGAGAGCGACTGAACTCCCCAAGTAGTTCATCACACCAGCCAAGAACAGACCCTCGCGAGGCTGTTCTCCCTTGTATTGTTCATCATCAGCCCAAGAGGCAATCCACCACACCACACACTAGAGTAGGGTATTACACCACAATGGTGGCCTGAACCAGTATAAACTCTGTGTCTCTTGTGTTGTTCCTTTGATTGCTTAGATCATAGCGAGGCGGTGAGGTGCAGGTAGGTAGAGGGCGAAATCTCTATGCGCACCCCAGTGTTCGAACCTAGAGGGTCTGCCGGAACCCGAAATCCAACATTTGGCGCATCGGGTAGGGGTGCGCCGGACTTCGTCTTCCGCCGCTCTGTTCTTCATCGACCATCGCGTCCATGTCAGACGCTCATCGGGCCCGCGCCGAGCGCCGACCTGCTCTAGATTCCCGCATCGCCCAGACGGCCCCCGTCGGCGGCCACCCTAATGAGAAGCAAGCATCGTCCCAGCATCCATCCATGAGGCGAGACGGCCGCACTGCCACTCCCTCGCTCGCCCCGGCTGGTTCTTCGTCCCGCGCGGCCATGGAGGCTCGGGCTGCGCTCATCGCAGCAAACGAGCTCATGTGCTACCGCCCAGTCGATGACGTCTACGAAGAGTAGCTCGACCGCGTCGCCGAGCTTGTCCGCGCCGCAGGGGGCTCCCCCGCGCCGTCCTTCTCGCTGCACCGCGCCCCGCCCTGCGCGGGCAATGAAGCTCCGGGGGCACCTCAGCCGCCTCCCCCTCAAGAGGGCGCCCTGGCCCCAAGGCGCGTGGCCCCTGGACGGAACCCGCTCCGTCCGGCGCCAGTGCAGCAAGAGCGGAGCTGCCAAGAGGTTCCACGCCCTCAAGAAGCTGCCTGAGTGCTCCCTGCTCTAGTCCGTCGCGACCACGCTCCCGTTCCAGCACGCCAAGACCCCGCGCTGCTCCCAGCTGCAGCGCACGGGGGGCCCGCAAGACCAAGCTCCTCATCACCAAAGGCCCCCCGTGGCCACGGCAGGCTGCCGTGCCTTCACCACCGAGCTGCGCAGCCTCGCGTGGCCCTGCAAGTTCAAGCCAGACCTGCCTTCTCGCTACGACGGCACGGCCGACCCTGTGGAGTTCCTCCAGCTCTACGAGCTGGGCATCGAAGCCGCCAATGGGGATGAGAAGGTCATGGCAAACTGGTTTCCCATGGCGCTCAAGGACGGGGCCCGCACCTGGCTCCTGAACCTAGCTCCACGCACGATCTCCTCCTGGGACGAGATGTGCACTCGTTTCATCGCCAACTTCCAAGGTACTCGCGACCGGCCACCTGCCGTAAGCAACATGTGCCGCATCAAGCAGCAACCAGGGGAGACCCTGCAGAAGTACATCCAGTGCTTCAACAGCGCACGCCTCAAGATTCCTAGGGTGACCGAGGAGGCCATCATCTCAGCCTTCTCCGACGGCGTGCGTGACGTCAAGATGAAGGAGGAACTGGCGATGCATGAAGATCTGTGCACTTCCTTCGAGTTGTTCAACTTAGCGACCAGGTGCGCCAGGGCTGAGGAAGGGCGCCTTTCCCTCCTCGAGCTGCCAGCCGCAGACCCGGAAGAGAAGAAATCCAAGGCCAAGGACGTGAAGCGCAAGGGGGCTGTCGTGCTCGCGGCAGAACCAGACACCAAGCGGGGCAGAGATCAGCCCGAGTCCTTCAAGGGCAGCCAGTACTGTGTGTACCACGACCTCCACACCCACAACACCAACAAATGCCAAGAGCTCCGAGCCGTGCGAGAACGAAGGGTCGGCCGACGCCCCGACCGCAACAGTCGTGGCTATGGCCGAGGAGGAGGAAGGAACGCAGGGCGCTGGGAAGACCGCGGCCCTCACCAAGGGTGGCGCGACCGACCTTGCGAGGATCGCTGGCAGGATCAGCCTCGCGAGGGAGACTGGAGGGATCAGCCTCGCGAGGATCGTCCGCAAGGAAACGCAGGCCTCCCTCCACTACCTCCACAGCCAAGGAGAAACGAGGACCATCATCAGGACAAGGGGGCTGGGGGCTTCCAGGAGCCGCGCGCGATCGCCTGCATCCTGGGTGGAGCTCAAGCCCCAGCCTCTCAATGCATCTTCAAGCAGTTCGCCCGCGAAGTGAATGCAGTCCTCCCCAAGCTTGGAGCCACGCGCCCCCTCAGGTGGTCGGCGTGCGCCATCACGTTCAGCTCAGTGGATCAACTCAAGTGCGCAGCCACAGCATGAGCCCTCCCAATACTTTGTTCCCCGGTCATCAGCAACATGCAAGTCACCAGGACCCTCATCGATGGCGGAGCAGGGCTCAACGTCCTGTCCGTAGAGACATTCAACAATCTCCAAGTGCCTTATGATCAGCTTCATCCCGCCAAGCCTTTCTCCAGAGTCACCGATGGCTCCACAGTTTCGATCGGGCAGGTCCGCCTCCCCATCACCTTCGGGGCGCGCAAAAACTACCGCACCGAGCTCATCGACTTCGACATCGCCCACATTCTCCTGACATACAACACCATCCTTGGCTACCCAGCTCTCGCCAAGTTCATGGCCGTGACTCATCACGGCTACAACATCCTCAAGATGCCAGGAAGTGGCGGAATCATCACGGTGCCCTGTGAAGAAAGAGACACAGTGTGCTCCCTGGAACGAGCCTTTCAGGCTGCATCACTTGAAGACCCAGATCGTAGGAGCGGGAGGCTCCCTGAGACTGTTCCCAAGAAGAAGAGGACATCGTCAGGCCCGACCCCTCAGGAGGCAGGCACCTCCTTCTGTCGCATAGGAAGGCGCGCCCGGCGCCCTCCTCAAGCAGGGCTCGGGGGCTCCCTCCTGGAGGGCCACCAACCTTGCTAAGGTCATGAGGGAGGCGCTTGGGCACCACTTGGAGGCGTGTTTCAAAACATGTTTCCCCCAGGAGGGAGCAAGGCAAGGAGGGCCAAACCCTCAGGAGTTCGTCAGTCAAGTCACACAGGAGTTGCAGGAGTCAAGAGTCATGAGTGGCAGCCGCCGCTTACCCGCCGCAGCTCCCCATCCAGGCGAGGATGGTGGGCTGCGCATTTGCATCGATATCCCAGGGCTCAACCGAGTCGCCTCTCAGGAGCGCTTCTGGCCCTAACGCGCGGGGCGCTGCGAAGGCCCGCCCCACAGCTACGTTCGCATGCCCTACGGCTTGCTGAACGCGGCTGTGGTGCACCAGCGCCTCATGAGGAGCATCCTGGAGGCTCAGGAGGCCAGGCGTTCAGCAGTCCTGGCGGAGATGGAGATGGTTCGCGAGGATCTACCAGCGCCTCCGGAGCCTCCCGAGGCTCCTAGGCCTGGGGGCTCGTGAAGATCGGCTCCTGCAGCCTGCTACGTCTGCTACTTCAACACCCCTTCGTCGTCAACACTATCAGGTGACATCTTTCAAGTTTCGTTTCCAGCTGGGAGCGCCCTCAGGGCAGCATCATTCCCAGGCCTCATGGGTCTGTCCCAGCGGCATGTATCCCTTTTGCTCATATTTTTAGTTTACCTTGTTGGGGGCACCCCTCGGGCTGCATCATCCCCAAGTCGCTCGGGTCAGGCCCAGCGGCGTGTACCCCTCTCGCATTTATTTTCGGGCCATGCATTCGATCCATCATGCTTGTTATTTGATACATGTCCGTGGCACCTCTTCTTCCTTCATGTCGGCCGCTTGTGCGTTAAAGGGGGGGTACCTGAGCATCACGACTCAGGGCTCCTACCGGCTCTCCAGCCCTCACCCTCTGGCTTTGTCCACGGCATCGCGCCTTGGCAAACCAGCGACGGCTGAGACTCGCTCGAGGGCCGGGACCCGAGGATGTAGAGCATCGACATCTAACCAAGCTTGCGTGTTAAAGGGGGGGGTACCTGAGCATCGCGACTCAGGGCTCCTACCGGCTCTCCAGCCCTCACCCTCTGGCTTTGTCCACGGCATCGCACCCTGGCAAACCAGTGACGACTGAGACCCGCTCGAGGGCCGGGACCCGAGGACGTAGAGCATCAGCATCTGGCCAAATTTGCAGGAACACATCACAAGTTAAGGCCCAGCGTCGGGCGCAACCCGCCCTGAGGTAGGGCCCCGTGAGTCCCGCGCTGCCTCACGGGTGCCCGGGTGCACCTCGTCAGGCCTCTGGTGCCTCGTCGCCTCTCCAAAGCAACTAACGGCTAACCGTCGCTTGTCATAGCGGACTTTTGCTCTCTTTATGGTGGGCCTGCAGGACCCCTTCAAGGGGCAGCGCCAGGTGAGGCCCCACGGCGTCCTCTCCACTCTCGTCCATGCAAACTGCTTGCACGTTAAAGGGGGGGTACCTGAGCATCGCGACTCGGGGCTCCTACTGGCTCTCCAGCCCTCACCCTCTGGCCTTGTCCACGGCATCGCGACCTGGCAAGCCAGCGATGGCTGAGACCCACTCGAGTGCCGGGACCCGAGGACGTAGAGCAGAAAGGGGAGCAATGGCAAGAGGGAAGAGGCACCCGGAGACCTCGCCAGGTAACCCCTCGTTGGCCAATGCATGGACCTAGCGCCGCACCAGGAAGCGTTCTCGACTCTCGAAATAAGTCACCCTCCGGAAACACTAGCTATCGCAGCATCGTCACCGCATCCAATGCAATTTCGTGTTGTCAACGTCGCGTTCCTTTCTCACCAAATGATGGCTGCTTGAGCGCTAAAGGGGACCTCCTGAGCATCGCGACTCAGGGGCTCTTACTGGACCCCGGGCCGCTCACCTCCTGGCCTTGACCACGGCATTGCGACCTGGCATACCAGCGACGGCTGAAGCCGCCTTGGGACCGGGACCTGTCGGCGCAGAGCACCAAGCCCTCGTGAGGTTCGAAAGGAAGAAACTAAGCTAAGACGGGATAAGCGTCTCGCACCACTTCGCTATAAGGATCATATTGACAAAAGGAACTACAGACACCTTACAAGCCCCCACGGGGTGAGTTCTTGGTTCCTCGCAGGGACGAAAGATGCGTATCCTAAGGAGTCCTAACTACAAGAACCGTCACGGCAGAAGCCATCATCAATAGTGGGCCACCAGGCACCGGCGCCAATCTCATCCAGATCAGAGACAGCGGCAGCCTAACGAGCCCACCCTGCTTCGAGAGCGGCGCAGGCTCAGGGGCTCGTAGCTGTCGGCGCTCGTCTCCGGAGTCCCGAAGAGCTCGGCGGAGTCGCTGGGTCCTCTGGCATCCCTGCTGCTTGAGGAGCTGCTGGAAGAGCGCGTGACGGCAGGCCGGGTCCCTGCCGTTCCGGGGCTTCTGCCGTTGCCTCTGGGATAGCACTCCAGCCGGCGCCCATCTTCGTCGAAGACCTTGAAGAGCATCATGGAAGCGCCATCGAACTCCAGGTGGATCACGAGGGCGCCCCTCGTCCCGCAAACCCGGGAGATCTCGCCCCAGCCATGGGTCATGAAGACATTACCTGGAGCGACGACCTCGACATCCGCATCGGTCGTAGGGGTCTGGCAGTCGGCGTGCTGCAGCCAGAGCCTGAAAGGCCCCCTCAGTGGAATCTTGAAGGCGAAGGAGGGAGGAAGGCAAATCCAAGATCGAGGAGGCATGGCGGCATGGAGCACGAACTCTCGGGAGGAGCCCTCGGCGTGAACTCCAGGAGGGGCAACGCGCACCGCCGTGACCCACCGGCGCCGACGGCGGCTTTGTCCATGGCGCTCGGCGTCAGCTCCTGCAGGGCCCTCAAGGTGGGCGTACAAGGGCAACGGAAACCCTGGAAGCGGCCGCTCGCACCAAGGCCTCGACACCTCCTGCCGCACGCCCTCATCTCGGCGGCAGAGGCAACCGCTTCTTTGGCGGAAGCGGGTCAGGACCCTCTCGGGGGGCCTTTCCCTTCTCTTCTGCAGAGAACCGGCGTATCGGAGCCATTGGGACAAGGCGGAGCAGTGGCGAAGATGAAGAAGAGGAGAAGTAACAGAGGAAGATGAACTGGAATGGCTCGCGCCGTTTCGTACTTATAGCCAGGGGAGGCCAACCGCCGGCTTCCACGATCGCAGGTAATCATGACCCGCTTTGCATGCAGGGACTAGTCAGTTCGCGTAGTTGCCAAGGCGTCATGGGGGAGCGGAGCCGCCCATGTCCAACCAACCGCCATGCGGCGCCCGAGGCCGCAGGCTGTTAGGGCCCGCGGCGCTTCGCACTTACCCCTTCGCCTCTCTGCTCAGTCAAGTCCGGGCGCAGCTGCTATCGGCGTTCTGGGAACGGGGGTCCCCAGACTTGCCTGCCTGCGGCCTGCAGCGTGGCTCAAGGGGCGGCCCATCATGGCCCATCTTCATCAGCACAAGCTCAAGACCCTCGCGAGGGGCCAAGCCTCGCGGGGTGGGCGATAGGAGGCCTCCTCAGGCACGGCCTTGTCAGGCTGGCTCGCGAGGAGGCGGAGAGATCAAGGCAGGGTACCTCACGAGCTACCACCAGAGCCTTTGGCAGGCGAGGACCAACTTTCGTCAGGATAAGTGTACTAGATGTTCCCCTTCAAAATGGCCAATTGTTGGCGCCCTTCCCACTTGATATTTGGGAAGAGGCCCAGGGCCTTTGCCTATAAATAGGACTAGCCACCCACAAGGTAGGGGGACGGGATCATCACCAGGAATCCATCCAGAGAGCGACTGAACTCCCAAGTAGTTCATCGCACCAGCCAAGAACAGACCCTCGCGAGGCTGTTCTCCCTTGTATTGTTCATCATCAGCCCAAGAGGCAATCCACCACACCACACACTGGAGTAGGGTATTACACCACAATGGTGGCCTGAACCAGTATAAACTATGTGTCTCTTGTGTTGTTCCTTTGATTGCTTAGATCATAGCGAGGCGGTGAGGTGCAGGTAGGTAGAGGGCGAAAGCTCCGTGTGCACCCCAGTGTTCGAACCTAGAGGGTCTGCCGGAACCCGAAATCCGATACAATGCATGTCCTTTTTGATATGATGCAATGTCCCTACATTTACTGCGCTTTGTAATCACACCACCTTTGCCAAAAATAGGGAAGCACAACTGGTTCCTTGCTCGATCAGACGACGGCAAAAGACTGATGATCATTCGGACACATGAGCTGGAAAAGTTATATTGCAAAAACCCCACCATATACAAGCACTGTGAAATACTGAGTATCCGGACAGTGGCTGTTACGTCTATGAGCAGGATACCAACTTGTTGGGACCTTCAGGATTTTTTAGTTGGAGGCGGGTAAACAGCCTTGGTTCACACTCTTTTCTCGGACTCAATTATGCGATTAACCAGGAGATCACCGTTGGCAAGGACCTTGACGGCAGAGAGGGTCTGTTTGCTATGGAAAACTGTGTCTACATGGCGAGCCCTAGGAGTTTGGGAGCAAACTCCCCTGATGGTCAACGATACAACCTGTAGCCAAAAGAAGGTGAGAATGACAAAGGCATCTGGATTAACTTTGATCCTTGGATGTCTCAATTACGACAGGCAGTGATGTGGTTCAAGCCTTCAGGTTGATAGTAATTGGGCAGTTGCGTCGAAAGGGTGGAGTACTGGTGTCTCGGATCACTAGTCACTGAAGCGGGGCTGCAAATTATGATGGTGTTGGATCATCTCTTCGAATGACTTTGTTGTATTTGCTGCTTGTTCTGGATGGGTAGTTCTTTCTTTTGTTATGCATATTCCTTGTCATTTGGTCATCCTCGTCTATGTCACTCTTACTATGTAATAGTTGCCTCTATATAGAATGTCATTATCGTCTGGATCACGAGAGTCTGGGCGCTGCAGATGGGTGCATTTTGGTGGTGTAGCAAGACTTCTTATGAAATGTCATGTCTTGTTGTTTATGTCGGTAGTAGTCACTAGTCAGTGTTTGAATGTTGTATATATCGTTGTTTCGAACTGTTTGTTGTCTCGAACTACTGGTGGGCTAAATGAGGGCATCACCATTCTCCAGTGTTCAGAGTATATCTCCTTTTTTCAAGTTATATAATTTGAGCTCAGTGTCTTTTCGATGATGTACACTTGTTTGGGCCAGTGAGGTGTCGTTGAATATGGGTCGAGTAGTAACGCAATGCCAAACAGGTCAATTATGACTCTTAGGCCGGGATCTCAAAAGATCCTCAAAAAAAGGTTGGGCTCTCCAAAAATAAAGAATAAGGACTCTTAGGCCGACATGTGGGCGCCACCGGTGTTTTCGTGCGCTTGCGCGCCGAGAGCATATTGGCGCGTGTTTGAAATTCATGCTACCTTTTCATCCCCAATCTCCCGCCCCTCCCGCACCTCTGGAATCTTGATTCCTACTCCAGTTCCCCCAAATCCCCCTCCTATAATCAAGTGCATTATCATGTCGCCGGTCAATGCGGATCTCCGAGCCGGAGATCCTGAGGTCCATTCTGCCTTCGGTCGCTGCGTGTTGTCTCTCAACGGTGGCATGGCGGTGCTTGAGGACCAGTTTTGTCGGCAAAGTGCTGATGGTAACCATCAACGGCGACCGGCCTCCTGTCTCGCTGGACGACCTTGTCAGAGCTCTTGGCATTGTGCATGGCATCCAAATAAGTGACTTGCTCGTCGAAGTCTGTCTGCCACCGGTTGATTTCTTTGTCAGGTTTCGGACAACTTTCGACTGCAGTCGTGTGTTTGAATATTCTCGGCATGTGGCACCCCGGCTCAGAGAAACCGGAACGCCCCGTATTCCAGCCCAGAGATCGAGGAGAAGTCTTCTGGAATACGGCACTGCTTAGCATAGAACAAACCAGCTTTTTATTATTACACAAATATGAATACAAGGTCTTTGATATTACAATGAATAACATTGGTACAGTGACACTACGCCATCCTCAGTTGCTCTATGCAAGCAGCAGAACAACATGATGCAGCGGAAGAACTCTAGCAGCGGAACAACGACGATGGTGGTGAACTCCATTCCGCAGGGACTCTGGCTGGAATGATTATCCTAGCTCACACAAACGGAAACCACGACAAGCAAGCAATCAAATCCGGCGTGACCTGCAAACTGGCATGACACGCCAGGTCAGTACATTGAATGTACTTGCAAGCTCACAAAAACAAGAAGCATTCAAGACAAATAACAACATGGCAATTACAAGTTAAACAGGAATTATCATGAGATCATCAGAATAACATGGCATGACCAACGTATACATGATACAACTAGAACAACATGAGCATATTAATCCGACAATACTATCATGCAACATGATGACACTATATGCACCACTTATCCTGCTCGGGTTACCTCGTAACCAACACGTGCATCACTTACCAACCTTGAACATCACACGATCATCTCAAGATCAAATCAAGCTTGGTATGAACAATACCGTAGCAATCCGTAAATGACCACAAGGAGCTGATCTTTACCCACGACTCTCGCACAACATCACGAATATACAACGACTCGGTATCCTCGATACCACCGTGATCCTTTCGGCGATCACAACCATGACCAACACTTGGTCCCAGACCGTGATCCTTACGGCGATCACAACCAACTTATCTCATTAATCAAGTTATTCTTATTACTGTTGACTCATGGTGTGACCAACTTTCGACTTGGACCCTTATCCACGGGCATGGCTATCGATAGATTTAATATACACTCTGAAGAGGTCAGTACACTGTACCCACACTACGGAACCCATGGCCTCGCACTCCCATTCGGGTGGACCAATGGCGTTCCGACAAAACCGTCCTACTGCCATGACACTCTCCCGGCCACTCTGACTGACTCCCCACTGAACTAAGTCATGGGTGGCCCCGTGTCTACCTCGAGACACAACGACCACCATCGTGGCCCGTCCCACACGGGGACACGGATCCAAAAAAAGAAAAATCAACAACGGGCACACAAGGTTATGCCTGCTTACCGAGCCAGGGTACAGCACGCCCATAACCTTCCCTCGTTGGAGTTACCGACGAGAGGCATGCTACCTCTTGAGCACTGCGTTGGATTTCCCTGAAGAGGAAAGGATGATGCAGTAAAGTATCATAAGTATTTCCCTCAGTTTTTGTGAACCAAGGTATCAATCCAGTAGGAGATCACGCACGAGTCCCTTGTACCTACACAAAACGATAGCTACTCGCAACCAACGCGATTAGGGGTTTTCAATCCCTTCATGGTCACTTACGAGGGTGAGATCTGATAGAGATGATAAATAATATTTTTGGTATTTTTGATATAGAGATGCAAAGCGAAAAGTAAAAGGCAAAGTAAAAACAAAGCAAGTAATAAAGTAGTGGAGATTGATATGATGAGAATAGACCCGGGGGCCATAGGTTTCACTAGTGGCTTCTCTCAAGAGCATAAGTATTCTACGGTGGGTGAACAAATTACTGTTGAGCAATTGATAGAAAAGAGAATAATTATGAGGTTATCTAGGTATGATCATGTATATAGGCATCACGTCCAAGACAAGTAGATCGAAACGATTCTGCATCTACTACTATTACTCCACTCATCGACCGCTATCCAGCATGCATCTAGAGTATTAAGTTAAAAACAGAGTAACGCATTAAGCAAGATGACATGATGTAGAGGGATAAATTCATGCAATATGATAAAAAAACATCTTGTTATCCTCGATGGAAACAATACAATACGTGCCTCGCAACCCTTTCTGTCACTGGGTAAGGACACCGCAAGATTGAACCCAAAGCTAAACACTTCTCCCATTGGAAGAGCTACCAATCTAGTTGGTCAAACAAAATGGATAATTCAAAGAGACTTGCAAAGATAACTCAATCATACATAAAAGATTTCAGAGAAGAATCAAATATTGTTCATAGATAAGCTGGATCATAAACCCACAATTCATCGGTCTCAACAAACACACCGCAAAAAGAAGATTACATCGAATAGATCTCCATAAGAGAGGGGGAGAACATTGTAGTGAGATCCAAAAAGAGAGAAGAAGCCATCTAGCTACTAGCTATGGACCCGAAGGTCTGAAGTAAACTACTCACACTTCATCGGAGAGGCTATGGTGTTGATGTAGAAGCCCTCCGTGGTAGATGCCCTCTCCGGCGGAGCTCCGGAACAGGCCCCAAGATGGGATCTCGTGGATACAGAAAGTTGCGGCGGTGGAATTAGGTTTTTGGCTTCGTATTTGATCTGACGAGGGTACGTAGGTATATATAGGAGGAAGGAGTACGTCGGTGGAGCAACAGGGGGCCCACGAGGCAGGGGGCGCGCCCAGGGGGGGCGCCCCCCACCCTCGTGACCTCCATGGCTGTTCCTTGGAGCAGAGTCCAAGTCTCATGGATCACGTTCGGTGAGAAAATCACGTTCCCGAAGGTTTTATTCCGCTTGGACTCCGTTTGATATTATGTTTCTTCGAAATACTGCAGAAAAACAGCAATTCTGGGCTGGGCCTCCGGTTAATAGGTTAGTCCCAAAAATAATATAAAAGTGGAAAATAAAGCCCAATATAGTCCAAAACAGTAGATAAAGTAGCATGGAGCAATCAAAAATTATAGATACGTTGGAGACATATCAGGCATCCCCAAGCTTAATTCCTGCTTGTCCTCGAGTAGGTAAATGATAAAAAAGAATTTTTGATGCGGAGTGATACTTTGGCATAATTTCAATGTGAATCTTCTTAATTGTGGCATGAATATTCAGATCCGAAAGATTCAAGACAAAAGTTCATATTAACATAAAGGTAATAATACTTCAAGCATACAAATTAAAGCAATCATGTCTTCTCAAAATAGCATGGTTAAAGAAAGTTATCCCTACAAAATCATATAGTCTGGCTAAGCTCTAACTTCATCACACAAAGTATTTAATCATGCACAACCCCGATGACAAGCCAAGCAATTGTTTCATACTTTAGTAATCTCAAACTTTTTCAACTTTCATGCAATACATGAGCGTGAGCCATGGACATAGCACTATAGGTGGAATAGAATGGTGGTTGTGTAGAAGACAAAAAGGAGAAGATAGTCTCACATAAACTAGGCATATCAACAGGCTATGGAGATGCCCATCAATAGATATCGATGTGAGTGAGTAGGGATTGCCATGCAACGGATGCACTAGAGCTATAAATATGTGAAAGCTCAACAAAATAAACTAAGTGGGTGTGCATCCAACTTGCTTGCTCACGAAGACCTAGGGCACTTTTGAGGAAGCCCATCATTGGAATATACAAGCCAAGTTCTATAATGAAAAATTCCCACTAGTATATGAAAGTGACAACATATGAGACTCTCTATCATGAAGATCATGGTGCTATTTTGAAGCACAAGTGTGGAAAAAGGATAGTAGCATTGTCCCTTCTCTCTTTTTCTCTCATATTTTTTTATTTGGGCCTTTTCTCTTTTTTTATGGCCACTCTTTTTTTTCGTCCGGAGTCTCATCCCGACTTATGGGGGAATCATAGTCTCCATCATCCTTTCCTCACTGGTACAATGCTCTAATAATGATGATCATCACACTTTTATTTTTCTTACAACTCAACAATTACAATTCGATACTTAGAACAAAATATTACTCTATATGAATGCCTCTGGTGGTGTACCGGGATATGCAATGAATCATGAGCGACATGTATGAAAATTATGAAGGTGGCCTTGCCACAAATACAATGTCAACTACATGTTCATGCAAAAAAGCAATATGACAAAAGTAATATGTGCCATATGAACGGAACAGTGGAAAGTTGCATGGAAATATATCTCGAAATGGCTATGGAAATGCCATGATAGGTAGGTATGGTGGTTGTTTTCAGGAAGGTATATGGTGGGTGTATGATACCGGCGAAAAGTGCGCGGTATTAGAGAGGCTAGCAATGGTGGAAGGGTGAGAGTGCGTAAAATCCATGGACTCAACATTAATCAAAAGAACTCATGCACTTATTGCAAAAATTTAGAAGTCATCAAAAACCAAAGCACTACACGCATGCTCCTAGGGGGATAGATTGGTAGGAAAAGACCATCGCTCGTCCCCAACTGCCACTCATAAGGAAGACAATCAATAAATAAAATTGTGCTCTGACTTTATCACAAAGCGGTTCACCATACGTGCATGCTACGGGAATCACAAACTTCAACTCAAGCATTCTTTAAATTCATAATCACCCCAACTAGAATTGCTTTGATATTATCACTTCCATATCTCAAAACAATTATCAAGCATCAAACTTATCTTAGTATTCAACGCACTCAAAAGAAAGTTTCACAAATCTTGAATACCAAGTATATTATCTTTAAGAAAATTACCATGCTATTAACAACTCTCAAAATAATCTAAGTGAAGCATGAGAGATCAATAGTTTCTTTAAAACAAATCCACCACCGTGCTCTAAAAGATCTAAGTGAATCACTAGAGCAAAAATTATTACGCTCAAAAAGGTTTATGTGAAGCACTATGAGCAAAACTATCAAGCTCAAAAGATATAAGTGAAGCACATAGAGTATTCTAGCAAATTCTAAATCATGTATGGCTCTCTCAAAAGGTGTGTACAGCAAGGATGATTGTGGTAAACTAACAATCAAAGACGCAAATAATACAAGATGCTCCAAGCAAAACACATAACATGTGGTGAATAAAAATATAGCTCCAAGTAAATTACCGATGGAAGTAGACGGAAGAGGGGATGCCTTCCGGGGCATCCCCAAGCTTTGACTTTTTGGTGTCCTTGGATTATCTTGGGGGTGCCATGGGCATCCCCAAGCTTAGGCTCTTGCCACTCTTTGTTCCATAATCCATCAAAAGAATTCACCCAAAACTTGAAAACTTCACAACACAAAACTCAATAGAAATCTCGTGAGCTCCGTTAGTGAAAGAAAACAAAAGACTACTTTAAGGTAATGTAATGAACTCATTATTTATTTATATTGGTGTTAAAACTACTGTATTCCAACTTCCTTATGGTTTATAAACTAATTTATTAGCCATAGATGCATTGAAATAAGCAAACAACACACGAAAAACAGAATCTGTCAAAAACAGAACAGTCTGTAGCAATCTGTAACTAACGCAAACTTCTGGAACTCTAAAAATTCTACCAAAATAGGACGTACCGGAAAATTTGTTTATTGATCAGCATCAAAACGAATCAATGCAAAATCAAGTTCCTGTGATTTATTGATTTTTTTTCTCGTGAGCGCAAAGTTTCTGTTTTTCAGCAGAATCAAATCAACTATCATCATAGCTTATCCTATAGGTTCTACTTGCCACAAACACTAATTAAAACATAAAACCACATCTAAACAGAAAGTAGATGAATTATTTATTCCTAAACAGAAGCAAAAACAAAAAACACAAAATAAAATTGGGTTGCCTCCCAACAAGTGCTATTGTTTAACGCCCTTAGCTAGGCATAAAAGCGAAGATAGATCTAGGTTTTGCCATCTTTGGTAGGCGATCCATAAGTGGCTCTCATGATAGATTCATATGGTAATTTTATTTTATTTCTAGGGAAGTGTTCCATACCCTTTCTCAAGGGAAATTGGAATCTAATATTCCCTTCCTTCATATCAATAATCGCACCAATCGTTCTAAGGAAAGGTCTACCAAGAATAATAGGACATGAAGGATTGCAATCTATATCAAGGACGATAAAATCTACGGACACATAATTCCTATTTGCAACAATAAGAACATCATTAATTCTTCCCATAGGCTTTTTAATAGTGGAATCCGCAAGATGCAAGTTTAGAGAGCAATCTTCAAAGTCACGGAAATCTAGCAAATCACACAAAGTTTTGGGAATAGTGGAGACACTAGCACCCAAATCACACAAGGCATGAAACTCATAATCTTTAATTTAAACTTTAATAGTAGGTTCCCACTCATCATAGAGTTTTCTAGGGATAGAAACTTTCAGCTCAAGTTTTTCTTCATACGATTGCATCAAGGCATCAACAATGTGTTCGGTAAAGGCCTTATTTTGACTATAAGCATGAGGAGAATCTAGCACGGATTGCAATAAGGAAATACAACCAATCAAAGAGCAATTTTCATAATTAAATTCCTTGAGATCCAAAATAGTGGGTTTAGCAACATCAAGATTTTTATTTCTTTCAATCCCACTTTCATCAATTTCATCATCAAGATCTAGAAACTCCAAATTCTTAGAACGCCTTCTAGGTAAAGGAAGATCATATTCAGTTTCATCAAGATTCATATTGCAAAACAAAGATTTAATAGGGGGCATATCAATAACTTTTATATCTTCATCTTGATTTTCATAGGAATCGGAAGAACACGCTTTAATAAAGGCATCTTTGGAAGCACGCATCCTAGCGGTTCTTTCCTTGCACTCATCAATGGAAATTCTCATAGCTTTGAGAGACTCATTGATATCATGCTTAGGAGGAATAGATCTAAGCTTTAAAGAATCAACTTCAAGAGAAATCCTATCAACGTTCCTAGCCAAATCATCAACTTTAAGCAATTTCTCTTCGAGCAAAGCATTAAAATTCTTTTGTGAATTCATAAACTCTTTAACACTACTCTCAAATTCAGAGGGCATCTTATTAAAATTTCCATAAGAGTTGTTGTAGGAATTTCCATAATTATTAGAAGGATTACTAGGATAAGGCCTAGGATTAAAATTCCCTCTATACGCGTTATTTCCAAAACTATCCTACCAACAAAATTCACATCCATAGATTCATTATTATTCTCAATCAAAGTAGATAAAGGCATATCATTGGGATCAAGAGAAGTATTTTTAGTAGCAAACATCTTCATAAGTTCGTCCATCTTTTCACTCAAAACATTGATTTCTTCTATAGCATGCACTTTTTTACTAGAAGATCTTTCGGTATGCCATTGAAAATAATTAGCCATAATATTGTCAAGCAATTTTGTAGCATCTCCTAACATAATTTCCATAAACGTGCCTCCCGCGGCCGACTCTAAAAGATTTCTAGAAGAAAAATTTAATCCGGCATAAAAAATTGTATGATCATCCATAAATTCAAACCATGAGTAGGGCAATTGCGAAGCATCAATTTCATTCTTTCCCAAGATTGGGCAACATGCTCATGATCAAGTTGTTTAAAATTCATAATATCGTTCCTAAGAGTGATGATCTTAGCGGGTGGAAAATACTTACAAATAAAAGCATCTTTGCACTTGTTCCAAGAATCAATACTATTTTTAGGCAAAGACGAAAACCAAATTTTAGCACGATCTATAAGTGAAAACAGAAATAACTTCAATTTGACAATATTGTTATCCGTATCTTTCTTCTTTTGCATATCACACAAATCAACAAAAATGTTTAGATGAGTAGCGGCATCTTCACTAGGAAGGCCGGCGAATTGATCTTTCATAACAAGATTCAGCAAAGCGGTATTGATTTCACAAGACTCATTATTATTAAGAGGAGCAATCGGAGTACTAAGGAAATCATTATTATTGGTATTCGAGAAATCACACAATTTGGTATTATCTTGCGCCATGGCAACAAGTAATCCAACACACAAGCAACAAAAAGGCAAACAAAAAAAGGCGAAAGAGAAAGAGAGGAGGAGACTGGGAAAGAGAGGGCGAATAAAACGGCAACGGTGAAGTGGGGGAGAGGAAAACGAGAGGCAAAAAATGTAATGTGAGAGATAGGGATTGTGATGGGTACTTGGTATGGTTGACTTTTGCGCAAGCTCCCCGGCAACGGCGCCAGAAATTCTTCTTGCTACCTCTTGAGCATTGCGTTGGATTTCCCCGAAGAGGAAAGGATGATGTAGTAAAGTAGCATAAGTATTTCCCTCAGTTTTTGAGAACTAAGGTATCAATCCAGTAGGAGATCACACACGATTCCCTCGTACCTACACAAAACGATAGCTACTTGCAACCAACGCGATTAGGGGTTGTCAATCCCTTCACGGTCACTTACTAGGGTGAGATCTGACAGAGATGATAAATAATATTTTTGGTATTTTTGATATAGAGATGCAAAGCAAAAAGTAAAAGGCAAAGTAAAAACAAAGCAAGTAATAAAGTAATGGAGATTGATATGATGAGAATAGACCCGGGGGCCATAGGTTTCACTAGTGGCTTCTCTCAAGAGCATAAGTATTCTATGGTGGGTGAACAAATTACTGTTGAGCAATTGATAGAAAAGCGAATAATTATGAGGTTATCTAGGTATGATCATGTATATAGGCATCACGTCCAAGACAAGTAGATCGAAACGATTCTGCATCTACTACTATTACTCCACTCATCGACCGCTATCCAGCATGCATCTAGAGTATTAAGTTAAAAACAGAGTAACGCCTTAAGCAAGATGACATGATGTAGAGGGATAAATTCATGCAATATGATAAAAAACCCATCTTGTTATCCTCGATGGCAACAATACAATACGTGCCTTGCAACCCTTTCTCTCACTGGGTAAGGACACCGCAAGATTGAACCCAAAGCTAAACACTTCTCCCATTGCAAGAACTACCAATCTAGTTGGCCAAACCAAACGCATAATTTGAAGAGACTTGCAAAGATAACTCAATCATACATAAAAGATTTCAGAGAAGAATCAAATATTGTTCATAGATAAGCTGGATCATAAACCCATAATTCATCGGTCTCAACAAACACACCGCAAAAAGAAGATTACATCGAATAGATCTCCACAAGAGAGGGGAAGAACATTGTATTGAAATCCAAAAACAGAGAAGAAGCCATCTAGCTACTAGCTATGGACCCGATGGTCTGAAGTAAACTACTCACACTTCATCGGAGAGGCTATGGTGTTGATGTAGAAGCCCTCCGTGGTAGATGCCCTCTCCGGCGGAGCTCCGGAACAGGCCCCAATATGGGATCTCGTGGATACAGAAAGTTGCGGCGGTGGAATTAGGTTTTTGGCTCCGTATTTGATCTGACGGGGGTACGTAGGTATATATAGGAGGAAGGAGTACGTTGGTGGAGCAACAGGGGGCCCACGAGGCAGGGGGCGCCCCCCACCCTCGTGACCTCCACGGCTGTTCCTTGGAGCAGGGTCCAAGTCTCCTGGATCACGTTCGGTGAGAAAATCACGTTCCCGAAAGTTTTATTCTGTTTGGACTCCGTTTGATATTCTGTTCCTTCACAATACTGAAATAGGCAAAAAACAACAATTCTGGGCTGGGCCTCCGTTTAATAGGTTAGTCCCAAAAATAATATAAAAGTGGAAAATAAAGCCTAATATAGTCCAAAACAGTAGATAAAGTAGCATGGAGCAATCAAAAATTATAGATATGTTGGATACGTATCAAGGCACGACAATAGACCCAATTAGGACCATCCCATACCGGCAAGCGTGGTTGCACTGGTCAGCATCGATTCAGCGGCACCATGACTCAGCCAACAGTTGTTCAAGTTCAATTTAATCCGGTTAACCTGAATGCAAATATGCTGAGCCATGATAAAATGCATGAACATGATATCAACATAATCATGAGGGTATCACATAACTATCCACCATATCAACAATAAATCATATCCACTGACCATGGCATACTGACTAGCATGACCATCACCAACATCAACATGTACTACTAGCAAGCATAAACATATGAAAGGTAATACTAGCAGGTAGAACATGATAACAGAGTACAAGACAACATAGCTCAAAAGTGAACATGCAAATCTAAACATCACCTGAACAACGATAACCATTTTTTCAACAAGCAAACATTTAATAAAGATTCAAGTTGAAAACCATGGCTACTGCATGACTATCATGCAAGTGGGTATTGTGGCTTGCCTGGGGATGAAGAAATAACCGGGAGAAAGTGTGAGAAACTTGCGGAACGAATCACCGGAAATCATACCCTCTCGAAGGGGTCTGAATTAGGGCAGGGGCAAAATGGTCATTTTCACAGTGTCAAACCATAGTGAAAGCATGACCAACAAAACAGGCTCGACGAAACAAAGAAGTGGGCTTTGGAATCACCTCATTTGGAGCTATGGATAAAAAGATATAGCCCGACGAAGTTCAGGGACCAATCTATAAAAAGAATCTCTACAAATAGGCCCCTGAGCTGAAAAACGGAAAGCGCTTTTCAGGAAATATGCTTTCGGGATAGTGAAGACGTATTCCCAGCTGAAGCCGCGAAACTTTATGCTTTCACTGAAACGAAAGCATAAACGAGAGAATACGCTTCCACTTATCCACGTGGCAGGGGCTGGTCAATGCGGGGCCGGCAGTTGGGTCGCTTACAAGCGGGTCCCACTTTATCCTTCTCTCTCCTCCCTTGCCTTCTTCTTCCTCCCGCCTGGATGCATCGGCGGAGCAGGGGATCTAACCCCGACGAGGATCATTGGCGATCCCGCCCACCATATGGGGCACGCGACCTACCGACGAGCTCAGCAGGACGAGACGGATCCATTCAGCATGGACACGGATGCTGTCGTGGATTTGTCACGGCAGATGTCCTAGTGAAAGGACTTAGTCGTGGAGCCATCGCCACGGGTTTACTTGAAGGGGTTAAAGCAGACACAAAGACACGAGGGTTTTATACTAGTTCGGCCCCTTCGATGAAGGTAAAAGCCTACGTCTAGTTGTGATGGAATTGATATGATCTCGATGGCTAGGGAGCAGACAAGCTTCGCCTAGGCTCGAGTTGTTGTTGTCCCTGAACCGCCGCCAGGTCGTCCCCTTATATACACGGGTGCCGCCCGTCGGTCCATAGAGTCCCAACCGGTTCATACTCGTATCCCGGTTGGTATCTTTCTATTCCTAACTTACAATACAAGTTACACATCAGGTCGGTTTACGGCTACATATTCTAAACCGACTATGGGCCTTGGGCCTTCATCTGCTTATACCACTAATGAAATTAACCCGGCCCAAGTAGGCCGGTTTATGCCTAGTGGTAATATCCCCAACATTAGGCCCCAGATTGATTTGAACTGGTTCATGTCAATCCTTCACAAAATCTTGTGTCTTGGACATCTTCTGGAAATTGGTAAACCGCCATGTTGTCATCATTTCTGGTTGTTGTAAACCGGCATGATGTCATCATGAATTTTGTCATTTATAACACCCTCTTTTAACGGCAGCTCCTGGATCCGCGCGCTTGACCTAACTCTGTTGCCTTATAAATAAGACCGAATGGTCATCTCCTTTCTTTTCCCCTCATCTCTTCTTCTTCGTCTTCCTCGTGTCGCCAGCCTTGGAGCTCCGCCGCCACCGTCGACCTCTGCTTCGTCTTGGGCCGCTGCATCAACCTGAGCGCACTAGAGCACTGCGGTATCGTTCCGCATCTTCTCCGTTCCCAGTAAGTTTTCTCCTCTTCTTGACCTAGATCTGTTCTTAGGGTCCCATGTTTGTGCTGTGTTCGTCACTTGCTCATACTTGTATTCCGATTCTTGGATGAATCTGTAAACTCCCGCTGTGTTTAGTAGTAATCTTTAGGCATCCGCCTGTTATTTCTTATCTAAGCCCATAGATCTCACGCACATACCCGCTCAATGGTTCACTTCCGTTCTGCCTCACTCTTCGGAATATTTTCTGTTTTTTGTGAGCTCGCTGTAGATCCGTGGCTGAAATAAGATCTTTGTGAAACCTGTTTCTGTATACCTAGTTGTCCATAGCTTCAATTTCTTCTGATGCTTGGGTCAGGCGGTTTAACTTATCATAGAAAAAAGTTACTAAACCGGTGTATACCATTAGTCCCCTGGTTGAACCGCCAGAATCCACATGATGCCGCATTGTGGAAGACCGATTCATCGTAGTTTAGATCAACACCTTCTTTTACCCATCGTGTTCTTGAACCGGATCATCTATTTCTTGTAGATCTCGCCATGGCCAAACAAGTGTATGAGTGCAATTGGGTTCCTTCTTGCATCACGGAATCACAGTTGGACGATCTAGTCTTGATCGGCGCTTTAGACAGTAAAGATACGATCCACTGGAGGGTTCCTGGAAATGAATGTCCACCTACCCCCCAGGAAGGAGAAGTTGTGGTCTTCGCAGATCACTTGGCCCGGGGCTTCAAACCGCCCGGCTCTAAATTTTACCGGGATGTATTAGCCAATTTTCAGCTCCGTCCACAGGATATTGGCCCCAACTCTGTTACCAATCTATGCCACTTTCAAGTGCTTTCTGAGGTATACTTTCAAGAGGAGCCTTCAGTCGAACTGTTTAGAGATCTCTTTCATTTAAACCGTCGCACTGAATTCACCGATGGCCCCAACACTGAATTGGGCGGTATGGCCATTCAGAAGAGGAAGGAAATCACTTATCCCCACGTCAAACTCCATACTCACCCCAAGGAGTGGAATGCAACTTGGTTTTATTGCAAGGATACCTCCCCTGACAATGAAAATCCCTTGCCTGGTTTCCGTCCGGAACGGCTCAGCAACACGCACCCTTTTCCACAAAGACTAAGCGCCAAGGAAAGAATTAAATACGCTCCGCAACTATCCAAGCTCAGAGCTTTTATGGCCAACGGCTTAACAGGAATAGATCTTGCACGTTGTTGGATATCATGGAGCATACTGCCTCTGAGCCGGCGCTCCAATTTGATGTGCAAGTATACTGATAGTGTCGATGACCCACTCCGACACACTAAAATCCAACTCCCTGATGACGAAGTCACAGAATCTGTGAAAAAGATGCTGAATGAACCGGAGCACCTCTGTGCTCAAACCGGTCTGCCTCCTTACTGCACCACCAACAAACCGCCAGCGGTAATATTTTAATTGCTCTATTGTTGAACCGGTTACTGCTTTATATGTTTAACATTTAATTACTGCTGATCCAGGGCGATAATCCGTTTTGGAGCAAGAAACTTCCTCAAGACAAAACGGAGAAGGCCGGACGGCCAACCCGGCCCAAGACCAAGGTTATCAAGAAACCAGCTCATAAGAGAAAAACCACCGCTTCATCTGACCCAGCCATTGATGATGATGTGGGTAATCCGGATCTTGAGGTAGAACTTGATTCACTTGGCTTGCTTTTTACACGCCTTATTGATGATGATGCTTGTCAGGATGACGCTGAAGCCAGCAATGCGGGTTTCGTTGAGGTAACCATTCTCTCTTCCGATTCAGAAATCTTGCCTTTGCCAAAATTTCGCCGGGCAAACCGGAAAGTTAAATTTTCTCATCCTCTTGCTTATCTGGATTCCCAATTTCTTATGAAGACCCAGCAACACGAAGCTCGCCGCACAACCTGGCACAGTGGCCAGGTAGTTACCTCTGCCGGTTTACCAAACAGTCCGGTTCGAAAATGCCGCTCCGAGGTCTCCGACCTTTTTATTGATTTAAATCGTAAAGCGGGTTTCTTCCGTCAACCTCTTAATCCATCCGACTCCGATTATCAGGTCACTTCTCATTCATCGTCTGGTGAATCGTCAGCCACTCAGCTACCACCTTTGAAACAGTTGCTGGTTAAGTTAAACTGAACATATGCTTCCAGTATACCGCATAATGACTTATGCTTTTTCTTGACTTTTTGTTTTTCTTTCAGGGCTAAACCGAAACCAAGGAAGAAGGCCCGCCTGGATAAAGCGGCTGAAGAAGATGTGGCCCCAGAACATGACCAAGCGCCGGATCGTGAAATGTTTACTTCTGAAGATATCCCCAATGATCCTCCTTTGCAAGACGACGTTATTCCCGAAGAAGGGCTTGTTAATACTCCAGCCTCTGCCGATCCGCCTGGCAGCTCCATCCAGATTGAGAAATCCCACGCTCCTGCTGACCAAACGGCCGCACCAACACAAACTGGCGAGTCCAAAGATGATGATGTTGTGATTACCGGTGTGGGCCGCTCTGAACCCGGGAATCCTGTCACCCTTACCAAGCATACCATCAAAGAGGATTTTTCCGCTTTGAACAAAGAAAAATGGGATGTTGAACTAGAGACATATGCTGCCATGAGTGCCCGAGACCTTCACTCCGGCTATTTAAACCGGCTTTACACTAGCCGTGACTGTGAAGCTGGCCTGGTCAAAATGATGAGGAATAAATTTGAGGTAACTTACTTCTTTCCTTGCTGCCATTACCTTCATCCTTCTAGCCCCCAAGGGCCGTTTTGTAACGTTGGTCAAACCGGGACTTGATCCTGAACATTCTTGAAACCGATCGGTATAGCCCGCAAGAACCGGTCTAACTTAGCATAAGTAAACCGGGGCTCCAATAGAGAACTGTCCTTAGAACATAACTTGATCAAATAGCCATTAGCCCCCAAGTGCCAAGTTGAATACTTGTATTGAGCTTGGGACTTTGTGATTGAGTAATATATAAAAATTGAAGGTGCATTAGCCCCCAAGTGTCAGGCATATAACTTTGTTATGTGGTTGATACTTCAACTCCTTGGATTGCCTGTGCAAAGCTTAAACACTGTCTGTGTGTAGGCTGAGGTGAAAATCAAGGAGGACCGAGTTGCCGATTTGCAGGAGGCCTTGAAAACCCAGCAGGCTGAAACAGATAAGGCAAAGCAAGAATTAACCAGCGCTTTGAGCACTGCTGAACGACTGAAAGAAGGCTTCAAGAAAGAGCGGGCTGACTGGGCCACTGAGAAGGCTGGTTTAACCAAAAGAGCGGAAAACGCTGAAGCTGCCCTTAAACCGGTGGTGGATGAACTGACGGCCGTACAGCGGCAAATACACTCCATGACTGCTGCAATCTTTGGTAAGCTCCTTGTAACTTCTGTGATAATTTAAACCTGCTGTAGCATAAATCCGGTTTGAGACCATTCCAATATTGTTGTAGGCACACGTATTGGGCACTTAGGAAATGATGTGCGGAAGAAATTGAAAGCTGCCTACACCTTGGTGGAACAATTGTATACCGGAGCCCAACGGATCATCACCACAGCTTCTCACAACAACCCGGCACCCTCGTTAATCCAGGACACTCTTAGCAAGTTGTCAATGCTTCCAGCCCGGATTGAGGAGCTGAAAAAATCCGCTGCTCGAACCGGAGCCATCAATGCCTTAATCCGGGCAAAGGCATGGGTGCCAGATTTTGATCCTGCGGAAGTAGCTCAAGGCTATCCCAGCCTGAAAGAAGATGGCTCTAAATTCAACGAAGAGGATTTAAGGGCAATAAACCGTGCAGTGCGCCCTCTGGCTTGCCAACTAGCTGAAGAGGCAGATTTGACGCATTATCAA
Organism: Triticum aestivum; assembly: GCF_018294505.1. Lineage (NCBI taxonomy): Eukaryota > Viridiplantae > Streptophyta > Magnoliopsida > Poales > Poaceae > Triticum > Triticum aestivum. Next base: position 49,243,032 of record NC_057804.1, read on the forward strand.
GCGCAATATAACGAGCAAACAAGCGAGTGCCTGCCCCAACTGTTGAAGCGGAGAATCTGATCCCTCCAATCCGTAAGCACACTTATGCCCCTGATATTGAACCGTCTTCCCTGATCCATGAAGAGGCTGTTTTCCAAGCTTTAATGGGAATCGACTGGACCACTGTTGATTTCCAGCCAATGGGTAGAGACGAGGAAGCTGAAGCGGCGGAGGATGAGGAGCAGGCTTGAACCAGAAACTGGTTTGGAAAGCTGTTTGTGACATCTTCCGAAAAGAACAATGATCTTATTTGGGTACCGTGCTGCCCTGTAATAGGATAGTTAATGCTTCTAACTGGAATATGCCTTCGTGCATAAGTACTGAGGCTTTCATTTGAAGAACTCCAATTCATATTTCCTGCAATCAGAAAAATTTGAACTTCGGTGGCGGTTATACCGTCAGCCGGTTTATGATCCTGATATGTGTATCAGTAATATAACAAATATATGATACATAAATACCTGCCATGTTTGGGTACGAAGCTGGCTTAGCCAAGCCTGAAGCGGCGGCTTTATAAACCATTACCGTCGAAAGAAAAAAGGTGGGAGAAAATAGCTCCCGTATAAATCGTACTAAATCAATACGAGCCCCCTTGTTACTCCATGATGTTAACAGGAAAAAGGTAAACCGGGCATACTCCTCCGGATTAAAGGGGAATCAAACCCATCGGCTGAATCGGAAAAAAGGTGTTTGTCGACATAAAAGAAATCCGACAAAAACAAAGAAAAAACAAACCATGAAAATAACATGGAAGCAAAGGCAATGATAAAAAACCATTTGCAAAAATATGCTATACTGAGCTGATCAGATGGTATTACCATGGTCGGACAGGATCAAGGCCCCCAATAGGAGTGACAATGATTCAAGTCAGCCAGGTCCCCAAATGATTCGTGGCATATATGCCAGATCAAGAGGCGTGGCAATGGTTCGGGTTTGACCATGCCCCCAAGTGATTTTGTGGCCTTAGGCCGACCAAGAGGCGTGACTGGTTCAGACTTGACCATGTCCCCAAATGATCTGGTGGCTGTCGCCTATCAAAGGGTGTTCGTTGGTTCGGACACGACCAAGGCCCCCAGTGATATATAAAAAACAAATGTCAAGGGGTAAACCGGAGGCCGCTTTAAACAGAACCACTCCGTGTAACCTCGCATGATGAGAAAGACAGAGACCCCGCTTTAGCTGAGGCTCCGGTTTGATATATCAAAGATAATATATACATTGTCATGATATGTACATAGATAGAGCCGATGGCTCAAGTATAGTAAGGCCGAAGATGAGCTATATTCCACGGCCTGTTGGTCTCCTCCTCTGATGTACGTGAGTCTTGATGCCCTCGAATATCAATCAGATAGTACGACCCGTTGTGCAAATTCTTGCTGACCACGAAAGGTCCCTCCCAAGGTGGGGATAACTTGTGCATATCCGTTTGATCTTGGATGAGTCGAAGCACCAAATCTCCTTCTTGAAAAGTTCTGGTTCTAACCCGGCGACTATGATAGCGACGAAGATCTTGCTGGTAAATCGCCGAACGGGCAGCCGCTATATCACGCTCCTCGTCCAATAGGTCCAAAGCGTCTTGCCGTGCTGTCTCATTGTCTGCTTCAACATAAGCTGCCACACGAGGTGAATCGTGCCGGATGTCACTAGGGAGAACTGCCTCTTCTCCATAGACCATGAAAAATGGCGTGTATCCTGTGGACCGGTTTGGCGTAGTATTGATACTCCATAATACAGATGGTAGCTCTTCAACCCAACAACCTGGTGTTCTTTGCAATGGGACCATAAGCCGGGGTTTGATGCCTCGCAAGATTTCCTGATTAGCTCGTTCTGCCTGTCCATTGGACTGGGGGTGTGCCACTGACGACATGTCAAGTCGGATGTGCTCACGTTCACAGAACTCCTTCATAGCGCCCTTGGATAAATTGGTACCATTGTCAATAATGATACTCTGTGGAAAACCAAACTGGAAAATCACCTTCTTGATGAACTGCACCGCTGTTGCTGCATCGCACTTGCTGACAGGCTCCGCTTCAACCCACTTGGTAAATTTGTCAACTGCCACCAAAAGGTGGGTTTTCTTATCCTTGGATCTTTTAAAAGGCCCAACCATATACAGCCCCCAAGTTGCAAACGGCCATGTTATTAGGATCATCCTCAATTCTTGAGCCGGCACATGAGCACGCCTTGAAAATTTCTGACATCCATCACACCGTTTAACCAAGTCCTCCGCGTCAGCATGCGCTGTCAACCAGTAGAACCCGTGACGAAACGTCTTTGCCACCAGAGACTTTGAACCGGTGTGGTGTCCACAATCCCCTTCATGGATTTCTCTTAAGATTTCACAGCCTTCCTCAGGAGAAACACAACATTGAAACGCTCCTGATACACTGCAATGATGTAATTCACCATTGACAATCGTCATAGACTTGGATCGCCGGACTATCTGCCTGGCCAGAATCTCATCCTATGGTAACTCCCCCCGGTTCATGTACGCAAGATAAGGAACTGTCCAATCCGGAATAACATGCAGGGCTGCCATCAATTGAGCCTCCAGATCAGGGATAGCCAAATCCACCTCACCTGGGAGCTTGACTGACGGGTTGTGCAACACGTCCAAAAAGACGTTAGGCGGGACCGGTTTACGCTGAGAGCCCAACCGGCTTAAAGCATCCGCCGCTTCATTCTTCCGATGGTCCACATGATCCACTTGATCACCCTTGAAACAACCTGCAATATTATCCACTTCCCGACGATATGCAGCCATGAGCGGGTCCTTAGAATCCCAAGTGCCAGACACCTGTTGAGCCACTAGGTCCGAGTCACCAAAGCACTTAACCCGGCTTAAATTCATCTCTTTAGCCATCCGGAGACCATGGAGCAAGGCTTCGTACTCAGCTGCATTATTAGTACAAGGGAACATTAAGCGGAGAACATAACAGAACTTATCACCTCGTGGGGAAGTTAATACGACTCCAGCCCCCGAGCCTTCCAATTTCCTGGATCCGTCAAAATGAATAGTCCAATATGTGTGATCCGGCTTCTCCTCTGGTGCTTGTAACTCCGTCCAGTCATTGATGAAATCAACAAGTGCTTGAGACTTCACTACCGTCCGAGGCACGTACTTCAGTCCGTGTGGCCCAAGCTCTATAGCCCACTTGGCAATCCGGCCAGTCGCCTCCCGGTTCTGTATAATATCACCCAAGGGAGCTGAACTGACCACTGTGATGGGGTGCCCTTAAAAATACTGCTTCAACTTCCGACTGGCCATAGAAACACCATAGACCAGCTTCTGCCAATGCGGATACCTTTGCTTGGATTCAATAAGCACCTCGCTGATATAATAAACCGGCCGCTGAACCGGATATTCCTTGCATGCCTCTTTGCGTTCCACCACAATAGCCACGCTAACTGCCCGAGCATTGGCCGCTACGTATAATAATAGTGGCTCCTTGTCGACCGGAGCTGCAAGAACAGGCGGATTGGCTAACTGCCGCTTCAGGTCCTCAAATGCTTCATCAGCAGCCGGACTCCAAATGAAATGGTCTGTCTTCCTCAGCATTTGGTACAAAGGAATGGCCTTCTCTCCGAGGCGGCTGATAAACCGGCTTAGTGCAGCGATCCGGCCTGCCAAACGCTGAACATCGTTGATACATTTTGGTTTAGCTAGGGATGTAATAGCCGTAATCTTCTCCGGGTTAGCCTCGATTCCTCTATTAGACACCAGGAAACCCAGTAACTTGCTTGCCGGAACACCAAAGACACACTTGGCCGGATTAAGCATCATCTTGTAAACTCGCAAGTTGTCAAAGGTCTCCTTCAAATCATCCACCAGCGTCTCCTTCTGTCTTGACTTCACTACAATATCATCCACATAGGCGTGCACATTGCGGCCGATCTGTTTATGCAGGCAATTCTGTATACACCATTGATAGGTGGCTTGGGCACTCTTGAGCCCGAAGGGCATAGATACATAGCAGAAGGCTCCAAAGGGAGTAATAAATGTTGTTTTCTCCTGGTCCTTAACCGCCATCTTGATCTGATGATATCCAGAGTATGCATCCAAAAAACTCAAACGCTCACAACCCGCCGTGGCATCAATGATCTGGTCAATACGGGGGAGGGCAAAAGGATCTGCCGGACAGGCTTTGTTAAGATCTGTGTAATCCACACACATACGCCAAGTGCCGTTTTTCTTAAGAACCAGCACCGGATTAGCAAGCCACTCTGGATGGAACACCTCAATAATAAAACCAGCTGCTAAAAGCCTGGCCACTTCCTCTCCAATGGCTTTGCGTCTTTCTTCGTTAAACCGGCGGAGGAACTGTTTCACCGGTTTATACTTAGCATCCACATTAAGAGTGTGCTCAGCGAGTTCCCTCGGTACACCTGGCATGTCAGACGGCTTCCATGCAAAAATGTCCCGATTCTCACGGATGAACTCGATGAGCGCGCTTTCCTATTTGGGATCCAGGTTGGCACTGATAGTGAACTGCTTGGACGAATCGCCGGGCACGAAGTCAACAAGCTTGGTCTCAGCTGCCGATTTGAACTTCAGATCTGAATCATGCTCTGTAGTTGGCTTCTTTAAAGGGGTCATATCCGCCGTATCAACATTGTCCTTATAATACTTCAACTCCTCCGTGGCACAGACTGACTCTGCATAAGCCGCATCACCTTCCTCACATTCCAAAGCGACCCTACGGCTCCCATGAACCGTTATGGTCCCCTTGTAACCCGGCATCTTGAGCTGCAAGTAGATATAACAAGGCCGCGCCATGAACTTGGCGTAAGCCGGCCGGCCAAACAAGGCGTGATACGGGCTCCGGATCTTCACCACCTCAAATGTTAGTTTTTCCGACCGGGAGTCGTGCTCGTCCCCAAAGGCCACATCCAGGGCTATCTTACCAACAGGATATGCAGATTTGCCAGGCACCACACCATGGAACACTGTATTTGATGGTCTGAGATATTTGTCTGTTAAACCCATGCGACAGAATGTCTCATAGTACAATATGTTAATACTGCTTCCTCCATCCATGAGTACCTTGGTGAATTTATAACCCCCCACCTGAGGGTCTACCACTAATGCTAGCTGGCCCGGATTATCAACCCGGGGCGGGTGATCCTCTCTGCTCCACACGATAGGCTGCTCCGACCAGCGCAAGTAACGTGGTAAGGCCGGTTCAACAGAATTCACCGCTCGCCTGTGGAGTTTTCGGTCGCGTTTATCCAAACTAGTTGTGAAAACATGATACTACCCATTGTTCAACTGTTTTGGCTGGCTCTGATAACCCGACTGCTGCTGCTGCTGGCTGTTCTGATTATTCTGGTGATTGTGACCGCCCTGATTGCGACCTGAACCGAAAGCTCCATCGTGATCCGGCCCGTGGAAACCGGATCCTGAACCGCCACCTGATCCGTGATCATACCGGAAAGCATTAGAGTTTTTGAACTCCTGCATGATATAACAATCTTTCCAAAGATGGTTAGCCGGCGCCTCCTTCGTCCCGTGCTTCGGGCAAGGCTGATTCAACAAATAGTTCAAACGGCCTGCGTTAGGATTGGGAGCCCCATTACGATTTGCCGCCTTACCTCTGCGCCGCTGCCCCCTGTCCTGTGCATTAGTGTTGGCCACAAAGTCCACGCTGCCATCCGCCTTGCACTTGCCTCCATTTCCATGACCCGCTAGTTTGTACTGCTGCTGTTTGGAGTTGCTATTCTTCTTTCCCTTTCCTGCTTCATCATCATTAGGCTCGGGATCCTTGGTACTGTCCGAATTGGCATACTTCACTAAAGCGGCCATGAGGGTTCCCATGTCATTACAGAACCGCTTCATGCGTCCCAACTTCAATTTTAGAGGCTCAAACCGGCAGTTGCCTTCCAGAATTAAGATCGCAGAGTCAGCATTAATCCTGTCAGACAAGTGCAAAATTTCTGAAACGCGGCGCACCCAATGGGTCGTTGATTCTCCTTCCTCCTGGACACAAGCCGCCAGGTCTACTATGGACTTGGGCTGCTTACATGTATCCTTAAAATTCTGTATAAACCGAGCCCGCAACTGGGCCCATGAGCTGATAGAATTGGGTGGTAGGCTCTTTAACCAAGTACGAGTCGTGCCCTCAAGCATCATGGTGAAGTATTTTGCACATGCGGCCTCATCCACGTCCAGCATTTCCATGGCCATCTCATAACTCTCTACCCATGCTTCAGGGGGTAAATCAGCGATGTAATTCGGCACCTTGCGTGGACCCTTGAAATCTTTGGGCAGGCGCACATTACGTAGAGCAGGGATCAAGCAAGGCACTCCCAAAGCAGATGTGACTCCTAGTCCGGCGAAGGTGGTAGAACGAACCGGTGTAAGTTGACCCGCATTATCCTGGGCTGCTAACTCGGCCTTCCTTTGCGCTCGGGCCCGGTCCACCACATCCTGCGCATCACGGACACCGCCTGCCGGGCTATCGCCACAGGCTGCTTCACGGCCTCGCGCATTGCTCGATACGGCGGGTTCATTCAAGCGCCTGCTATAACTCCGGCTTGGACGGGGTGTAGAGTGGATCCGATCACGGCTGTATGAATATGCTTCCTACTGAATCAGCGCAGTCCGGAGAAGCTCCTTAACCCGGCGCGTCTCTATCGCTTGCGGAGAATCCCCTTCGACTGGGATGGCCTCTAACCGTGCAGCGGCCGCAACAAGGTTGTCCATAGGATTCGAATAATGACCCGGGGGCGTCTGGACCGGCGGAGGAACCACAATGTTTTGGTGAGGAGGTTCCATCAGGCGAGGTTGGACCGTCGCCCCCGGTCCTGGTGCCTCAATCCGGTTTGTCTCCGGGTACTGCGGCGGATTACTGGGTCCAGCTCCTGGAGTGTGAAAGAGATTTCGGGGGTCAAACCCTAACGGCAGGCGTGATCTGTGCTTCCGCTTCAAAACCTCCTGTGATGCGTTCTGGTCAAGCATGAGTTTATAGGCCTGGGCGTCCAAAGCGGCCCGCTCTGCAGCCATCCGATCTTTTTCTGCTGCCAGATCCGCTTTGGCTTGCACGATCTGCTCTCTCACCTTCGCAATTTCTGCATTATGGGCCTGCTGATCCGCCGGATTGTCCTCTGCCATAAGCGCGGCTAGTGCATCAAACAGCTCAGATAGAACTTGAACCAGCGGGCGCATAAGGCCTCCTGACCCTGCTGCTGCTGCCGCTGCTGATCCGGAGAGCATTGCTGCGGCGGTCGAAGAGTGATTCGCCGCCTGTGTGCCGGCCATGAATATTCCAACCCGGTTGACCTGGCCCGGGGGGTCCGGAATACTGTCGCCATCGGAACAGCCCCTAATCTGGTGGTCTTGCAACTGGTACAGCGATTCGGTCTCTCCGGTCGAGGACTCGTCATCGGAATAGACGACGGTCTCGCTACCGTGTTCTGATTCGTCCTCACGCTCTCCTTCGTGGACGACTCCAACGAAGACACGCTTCACGGCCGGTTTAGCCCAGGTAGATCTCGCACGCTGAGCCGTCTCGATGAGGTTGGTGCAGATGTCCGGCTCAGGCCCAGACTCACCGACTTTGCCAATGAAAACGTGTATGCCACCAAAGGGGACCCGGTACCCGTACTCGATCGAATCGGCCTCGGGACCCCATCCTGCGTCGTCGATGTAGATCCTGCCCCGACGACTCTTGGTCATCCGGCCCACAACATAGCCTTCGAGTCCCTTGAGCTTGCCCTCCAAGATTGTCAAACCATCATGCGATAGCCCCACGGTGGGCGCCAACTGTCGTGGATTTGTCACGGCAGATGTCCTAGTGAAAGGACTTAGTCGTGGAGCCATCGCCACGGGTTTACTTGAAGGGGTTAAGGCGGACACAAAGACACGAGGGTTTTATACTAGTTCGGCCCCTTCGATGAAGGTAAAAGCCTACGTCTAGTTGTGATGGAATTGATATGATCTCGATGGCTAGGGAGCAGACAAGCTTCGCCTAGGCTCGAGTTGTTGTTGTCCCTGAACCGCCACCGGGTCGTCCCCTTATATACACGGGTGCCGCCCGTCGGTCCATAGAGTCCCAACCGGTTCATACTCGTATCCCGGTTGGTATCTTTCTATTCCTAACTTACAATACAAGTTACACATCAGGTCGGTTTATGGCTACAGATTCTAAACCGACTATGGGCCTTGGGCCTTCATCTGCTTATACCACTAATGAAATTAACCCGGCCCAAGTAGGCCAGTTTATGCCTAGTGGTAATATCCCCAACAGATGCCGAGGAGGATCGGAGTGACAAGGGTGTGGACTCTGGCAGAGATGGCCTCGGGCGGGGTTGGGCTATGGTGCTGCGTGGCACTCCGGCGAGGGGAAAGGAGTTGGGGCGAGCAGCTGGACTTCGGGGAGGCTACTGGTGGTGGCAGAACGGAGGGGAAGGGCTCAACTTGCCCAAATCGAGGAGGGGCAGAGGTGGCGGCCATGGCGGCAAGGGCGGGCTTAGGAGCTCTTGGAGCTCGGGGAAGTAGCTAGGCGGGGCACTGGGAGGTGAATGAGGCTGGTGGTGAGCTCAAAAGGCTCGGGGAAGGGCTTATATAGCCGCGGGACGAGGAGGCCGCGCTGGCACCGCCGCGAACGCGTGTTCGGGGCCGTGGACGCGTGTGCTCACGCATGAGCTCGGGGGAAGGCGATGGTGAGCCAGAGGGAGGAGCTCACGGGGTAGAAGAGGTCGAGGGACACAGGAAGGAAGACGACGGCGACGAACCGGGCCAAGACGCCACTGTGCTCTCATGGGCGTTCGTCGGCGAGCGTCGGCGAGGGGTTTTACGGCGAGGGAGAGAGGTCCGGGAGGACCGCGACGACGCAGTAAATCTATTAGACATGCTCGTGCTCGCTGAGACACCGAGCAGAGGAGGGGCGCGAGCAAGAAGCCATTCTGGACGCGGCCATTGCACGCCAGAGAGGTGGCACCATGCGCACTGGTGCACACAGTGCCACAAACGATGCCAAGAGATGTCTGGGGGTTAGCCCTTCCTCGGTAGGTTTCAACTAAGGTGGTAGTTTGGTTAAAACTGCTACAGTTAAATGGTAGTCACCCTCTGAAGTTTACTGCAGTAAACTTGGGTGAGCACTAGTGATCAACAGGAAGGGTTTTGGGAGCAATGGAGTTGTCTGCGAGGTTGAGGTAAAGAAGGACTTTAATCCTGGTAAGTTTGAGGAGATTTGGATAAAGATTTAATGTAGTTGCTTAACAACCACATAATCTGGTCAGAAATGAAGATCATGATGATGCTATCACATAGAGTATCAACTTGGGCTAATATTGGGCAAGGCAGGGTCATTTGGTCATATGAAGATGCTGTAAAAAGCTCATGCCAAATGGCCAAGCCAAAATGGCACTTGCTTGACAAACATCTCTGCTGACCAGAAACTTGAAATAATTTTGGTGGTCAAATGGCTTATTGAAGTGATGCCAAATTGGGTGGAGAGATGTTTTATGGGTATAAGAATGATCTGATAATTTATTAGGATTTTTGAAGCAATATAAAATATACTTGCTTCACAACCTGAAAATATTGTCAGAATCAAAGATTTGCTCCTGTGCTCACATAGATGATAGGATGGGGCTGCGAATGGGTGGAGGGGGTTAATATGAGCACATTAAGGAGTGTGAAAAAGTTCATCTCATTTGTATACTCCTAGCTAGTACTTCCTTCACAATGGCTTCTGTTTGACAGAAACTTTGAAAAATCTTTGAGGAAGATTGGCTAGGCAAATAAAGTTGAACTTGTGCATGAGGCAATTATTTGGACATATAAGCATGCCCAAGGAGTTGGGGAGCAATCAAGAAAATATAGGTGGCACTTCCTTCACAAAAAACCACACTGGACAGAAATGAAGAATAATTTTTGGGGAATTATTTTTGAACATGGCAATGAAAAGTTTTGCAATATTTGATCAAGATATGACCCAAACAATTTATGAGAATTATTTGGGAATTTTTGGAGTGATGGAAATATAGGTTGCTTCACAACCTAGGGCAATTTGAGTTATTCCTTTAATAGAAAAGGAATATTCCCAATAAAAAGAATATTGGGATTTGGGCCAAGGTGGAAATGGAAAGGTCTAGGGAAGGATTTGGATATGACAAGCCACTCTGGAAACAAAGAAGAGGGCATCTTCTTCAGTTTCCAGACCACAAAGCCACGAAAAAGAAAAACTCAGGCAAAAACCTCGGAAAAACAAAAGAAAAAGAAAGGGTCAAAAATCAGGCTGTCACAAACCTTACCCCCTTAAATAAATCTCGTCCTCGAGATTTGGTTGCTCAGGGAACTAGTATGAATATTCTGACTTAAGGAAACCGTTTCCAACTCGGGTATCCTTGCTCCTTTATTGTTGTTCCCACTAAATTTTTATTTGACTGGCCCTGGGGTGGTTTGCTTTACTGTATCCACATTCTGACAGATCTTACCTTGCTTGTTCATGCTTATATAGGCTCCAATTTCTTTTTAGATCTGCTGACGAGCTGAGTGTGATTTGATTATCACGACTGAAATATATGTCCGTCTCACAAATCCAAAAGTGATTTCCGCTGGGTGTGCCACCTGGCACTGACAACCTTTCATGTAATGATGATCAGATTTTTCTGATGAAACCTCAAGCTCTAACTCATTGCATTGAGTTTCTCCACTAAATGCAGGTCCTTTGGGTTCCCAACAATGAGTTAAAACATAACCGTTTCCTAACAGATTCTGACTCATCGCAGAAGTTTCTGAATCATCTTAATTGGTTCCACTGTCGTGAGTATCAGATCCGTACCAAAAAAATTTGATTGTCTCCTATCGCGGCCAGCATAAAGGGTTTGGCCTGTATGATAATATCTGCAGACTTGACTGACGATGGTTCTGACGAAAAAAAATTGTTCACGACAGGCTATCCATGATGATTCATATAAGTGAGGACTCAGACTTCCAGATTGTTATTCCTCATGCCGATTACTCATGTTGTAGGCATATCCATGTAGATCAATACTGACTTAGACTGTCCGGGGGATCTGCACCATGGGGGTTATGTACAATTTTCATACCTGCATCACTGGTCTTGCTCCTTCATTATTGTTTTCTTGGTCTGGACCTTTGGCTGACCATTAGAGTAAGGTCATATTGTTTCTTTGTATGACCATAGGTATTATCGGTGCAATTTTTCGGCAATCGAAGTTTATCCTCATAATCCTTTGTCACACTGTGGTGTATACTGGCTTTATTCTCGTAACCATCCTCACGTGGTTGTCAGATCCTCATCCGAGTGACTTGTAAGAGCTAGATGGTATGCTCATTGCATATATATGAGGACCTGATTCCAAGACAGACGTGTATTCTGACTGATTCTTGATTCTGACCAAAATGTTGCAGATCTGATTCTTGGGATTCACTGCCATATGCTGTTAATTCACAGTGTACTACCTTGTACCAATGTCTTACTGAGGAAGATTTGTTGGCTTGTGCTCGAAACTTTCATCGGACAGCTTGCTGAAGAAGACTAAATATCGTGCTTCAGACGCTTACCCCCTTAAAGACTTTGCTGGGGAAAGACTCAGTACCTTATGCTGGAAGCTTTTGCGGTTGCTTTACTGAAGAAGGCAGAGTACCTTGCGCAAGAAATAATTCATGTATTGTACTGAGGAAGATAGTTGAATTTTGCCTTGGAAGCTTCTCTGGTATCTTGCGAGGAAAAAGTGGGTTGCTTACACCAGAAACTTCTTATTGTGATATGCAGACCGATTTCCACATATACATACCATCTTAATATTTCTGATGTTGATTTCTTGTATGAAACAGGGTTTTACTGGTCCTCCTTTCTGAGTATATGCCATATTTTTGTTTGCTTCCACGTAAATCGAGTTCCAAAATCATCCTCAACGAAAAATTAAACTTGTATCTGAGCCATACCTTTGATAATATTCTGTCAACCTTGCACACAATTTATCTTCTTGCTGATTTAATCGTTTTGTTGGGATGAGTGAAAACTTGATACTGATGGCCCATCCAAGATTTCTTTTGCATTCAGACAAGATATTCCCAATTTCACTGCAATCAGCTGATAATTCCATTCTGTTTAGCTAAGTTTCCAAATATATGCATTTCTTGCTGACTCTTCGGGTCCGGTGTCAGTTGACGAGCAACTTTAATAGGGGAAAATTTTGTAACACTGAAGGCCCAAAGAAAGGAACAACAGAAACGACTAAAACAAAAGCACACAAGCATACTACTAATATAGTTAATCAAGCAATTATCACATATTAATGCTAGTCACACAATATGCATGCCTACTTAAGCACACCAATTTCGCGGAATCTCCGGTACTACGATCTAGCATGTTGTGATGATGTGCACGAGGACGAATAAATGTGTGGAAGAATTGGTGTAAGCATTGCTACACCAAGTGCTAGCTTAGCCAGGTAGCAACCTGAACTAGCTTAGAGGCGAGGATGTACTTGGTAATCATGTAGTGGGACACGAAGGTCGCACCCGCATTATTATCAAGCGGACGGAAAAAGATCTGTACTCGTCCAAGAAATAGGATAGCGGGGAAAAGTTGAGGCTGCTGACATTGCCCTTTCTTGATCACTAAGATCATTAAGGGTTGCCAACACGACAAAATAAAAGAACGATCGGGATAGAAGCATGCCTATCACCGAAACGATAGACGGGACTGAAAGAAAGACATCGGTGCGATACCTGAGCACCATTTTTGCAAATGGTGTTGGGATCTCTTGGCATCACTCTGCTGGGACAGAAATGACACCAAACACCGAAAGAAAAAGGAACTAGAGAAATGCAAAGGTTGAGCTATAGTGGATCCGAACCGATGCCAGCTACACTCACCAGATAAACCGTTAGTACAAATACTAAGGCTATATGCATGCTATGCGACAAACAAATGCAGCAATCAAGTGCAACAAACAAACTGGGGTCTATACTACCACTTTCTAACATTCACGCGGTCTAGGGCATCATACAGCCAGACCTGCTCTGATACCAAGCCTGTGGCACCCCGGCTCAGAGAAACCGGAATGCCCCGTATTCCAGCCCAGAGATCGAGGAGAAGTCTTCTAGAATACGGCACTCTTAGCATAGAACAAACCAGCTTTCTATTATTACACGAATATGAATACAAGGTCTCCGATATTACAATGAATAACATCGGTACGGTGACACTACGCCATCCTCACTTGCTCTATGCAAGCAGCAGAACAACACGATGCAGCAGAAGAACTCTAGCAGCGGAACAACGATGACGGTGGTGAACTCCATTCCGCAAGGACTCTGGCTGGAACGATTATCCTAGCTCGCACGAACGGAAACCACGACAAACAAGCAATCAAATCCGGCGTGACCTGCAAACTGGCATGACATGCCAGGTCAGTACATTGAATGTACTTGCAAGCTCACAAAAAACCAGAAGCATTCAAGACAAACAACAGCATGGCAATTACAGGTTAAACAGGAATTATCATGAGATCATCAGAATAACATGGCATGACAAACGTATACATGATACAACTAGAACAACATGAGCATATTAATCCGACAATACTATCATGCAACATGATGACACTATATGCACCACTTATCCTGCTCGGGTTACCTCGTAACCATCACGTGCATCACTTACCAACCTCGAACATCACATGATCATCTCAGGATCAAACCAAGCTTGGTATGAACAATACCGTAGTGATCCATAAATGACCACAAGGAGCTTGATCTTTACCCACGACTCTCGCACAACATCACGAATATACAACGACTCGGTATCCTCGATACCACCGTGATCCTTTCGGCGATCACAACCACGACCAACACTTGGTCCCAAACCGTGATCCTTATGGCGATCACAACCAACTTATCTCATTAATCAAGTTATTCTTATTACTGTTGACTCATGGTGTGACCTATTTTCGACCTGGGCCCTTATCCGCGGGCGCGGCTATCGTAGATTTAATATACACTCTGTAGAGGTTAGTACACTATACCCACACTACGGAACCCATGACCTCGCTCTCCCATTCGGGTGGACTGAGGGAGTCCTGGATAAGGGGGTATCCCGACAGTCGGACTATATACTTTGGCCGGACTGTTGGACTATGAAGATACAAGATTGAAGACTTTGTCCCGTGTCCGAATGGGACTCTTCTTTGTGTGGAAGGCAAGCTTGGCGATCTGGGTGATATATCTCCTTCTCTGTAACCAACTCTGTGTAACCCTAGCCCCCTCCGGTGTCTATATAAACCGGAGGGTTTAGTCCGTAGGATAACAACACAATCATAATCATAGGCTAGCTTCTAGATTTTAGCCTCTACAATATCGTGGTAGATCAACTCTTGTAATACTCATATCATCAAGATCAATCAAGCAGGAAGTAGGGTATTACCTCCATCGAGAGGGCCCGAACCTGGGTAAACATCATGTCCCCAGCCTCCTGTTACCATTAGCCTTAGACGCACAGTTTGGGACCCCCTACCCAAGATCCGCCGGTTTTGACACCGACATTGGTGCTTTCATTGAGAGTTCCTCTGTGCCATCGCTGTAAGGCTCAATGGATCCTTCAACCTTCAACAACACAGTCCAGGGTTAGACTTTTCTCCCCGGACAGATCTTCATGTTCGGCGGCTTCACACTGTGGGCCAACTCGATTGGCCATCTGGAGCAGATCGACAGCTACGTCCCCGGCCATCAGGTCAGGTTCGGACACTTGAATTACATGGCCGATATCCGCGGAGACTTGATCTTCGACGGATTCGGGCCTACATCAGGAGCGCCAAACGGTCATAATGAGTGCGACTTAGATCTGCTGTCGGACGGTATTCAGGATATCGCCCCAGCAACTGCTCCAGACCTAAATCCGGAACAGATTCGCGTCGTCCGAGGACGGGTGGATGGACCCCACCATGGAAGCCGCATACTCATTGGCGCTGGAGCCGAACACAGACTCCACTCCTAAGGAAATCTGTGTCACCGGACCCCCGGAGTCGCCTCCGGCCGTAGGTTCCGGACCGCATGCATCCAGGCCCATCGAATCTGATTGGGCTCCGGTAATGGAGTTCACTGTTGTGGATATCTTTTAGCACTCCCCCTTCGGCGATGTGCTAAATTCATTAAGGTCTCTCTCTCTCTGTCAGGAGATACCTGGCCGAACTATGTCCGGCTCGAGTGGGAAGCAGGCGACGAAGAAATTTGTTACCCACCCACCACCCACTTAATAGCCACTGTCGATGATTTGACCGACGTGCTTAACTTCGACTCTGAAGACATCGATCCTATAGACGATGATGCAGGAGAAGAACAAGAACCACCGCCCACAGGGCGCTGGACAGCCACCTCCTCATATGATATACATATGGTGGACACCCCCAAAGAAAACAATGGCGATGAGGTAACAGAAGATAACCCCTCAGGTAACAAATCAAAGCATGGGCGTCATCGGCGCCGCTCTAAGCCCCGCCACGGCAATACCGACACAGGAGAAGAAAACAATCCGGATGGTGCCAAAGATGAATACAATCCTGATCAGCCTACCTTCAAACAGGTCGAACAGGAAGATGAGCTAGCTAGTCCAGACGAACAGGCGAAAAACGGAGACTTGAAGGATGACAATTATATGCCTCTCTCCGAAGATGAGGTGAGCCTAGGCGACGATAAATTCGGCATGCCTAAGGATCCCATAGAGCAGGAGCGCTTCGAGCGCCGGTTTATAGCCACTGCAAGAAGCCTGAAGAAGAAACAACAACAGCTACAAGCATATCAGGATCTGCTCACAGACAGACGGACTAAGCTCAGGGCAGCCGAGGAATACAGACTCGAGCGCCAAACAAAATGTTACCCAAAGCGCAGGCTACTACCTCAATTCGAGGAGGAGGCACTAAAGCCCGAACGCCAGCCTAAACCCTGCTGCCAAACTTACTACGGCCAGGGGCTACGCGCAGGACCAGCGAAACACACTAAACAACAACATAACAAGCACTCCTGGCACATCAGAGGCCAGAAATAGCATCTGCAAACCTCGACGCGACAAACATAAAAGTCCCAAGAACAATGATGACACCCAAGACGCGGCAGTCAATGCAGGAGTCCGTGGCTCTCAGTCCGGTCAGCGGGAGAAGACACTTCACAATAGTAATTCGGGCCCATTCGGCCTGAACCACATACTTGACCACCCATGTCAAATTCATGGTACACCACAAACGACAGCCAATCACACCAATAGAGAATGTTGGGTCTTTAAACAAGTCGGCAGGTCAGGCGCCGAAGACAGTAAGAGGGGGTCTCAGAGCAAGGAGCCCAGATCATCAAGCAATAGAGGGCAAAAGAAACTTCTTCCGCCAACCAAAACAGTGAACATGATAAACACCGTACACATCCCCAAATGGGAGCAGACATGCACTCTTCGGGACGTCGACTCAACAAAGCGAGTCACCCCACCATATAAACATACAGCCGATCATCTTCGATCGACTAGACTGTCTAGCCAATATCAACCAGAGGTCTCCTCCTATTGGCGGAGACGGCAGTCCAAGCTTGCTACACTAGGACACAGTGCGCCGGACAGGAATTGATCATTCGAGGATCAGACCCACTAAAAACATCACTTCAAGGTGTCATACCAGGTGCGAAGGTCAGTGGCACAGGCCCCGACACTCTAGAGATAGTCTTCGAATCACCAGAAAGTCACCATACCGAAGAGTTCGTCTTCGACACTATCCCTCTAGGCAGTAGCTATTACACATCGCCAACACAAACTGTGATTCGACGCAGTATCTTGACATGCCTAGGGCAATCTTAAAATACCAGGACCACATGACGTAGTCACAATTACGGGCAAGACCAAGCTTCACCTCGGCGCCGAAGAGTATTCGGCCACTTTAGCAACAGAAGTAGCGAGTCATGGCTTTTTCAATCAAACCTTGATTCGACAGCCAAACTCCCAGACACCAATAAAGGAGTCAGAACTACTTCATGATATCTCAGCCTGATCAGGGCTCGGATAAACCCTCCAGCATAAGCTGGGATGGGCCGCATCCCACGGTTCAGCCGCTCCGGGACACATAAACGCTTCTAGCATTTTCTTTGCAGGTTCGCCTTTGCGCATAACTGGACTGGCGACACGGAATCAACTCGGATGCACAAAGGGGGAATCTTCATACCCCCCCCCCCCCCGAATAGAGTCCGGATATTACTTCGAATCCGTACACAGCTCCCTACCGTCTGGTCCCAACAGGTACTCCTGTCATGCCTCTCCTTTATAACATGCACCGTACTCATACGCATAGCTGTATTACTTGAATACAACATGTAGAGTCATTTAACGCTTATCTGCTATCATTTCTCATTGACTTCTTGTCATAGTGGCATCCAAATGTCTTGTTATGCCTTAAAACGTCGGGGCTTCATTGTACCCGTACTATGGCAACAAAGCCCGACCACCTTCTCGGTCGCTCGGCACCCCGAACTTATAGCATTATATGCATCAGCTCCGAATCATGTCTTGGGTCAATAGTTGGGTTTGCCGGGCTCCCATGTTTTGGTACCTTACATTCCGCAATATCGGCTAAGGTAGCGTTGGGAGAACTACTGCGATTGTGTCCCGGTTCATCCGAACGAGCACCTCAGTAGAGAAAGCTGAAAACTGACTGTCATGATAAGGCGAGAGCTGGTCAGCTGTTCGATAGGTTGTAAAATCTTTAAGGATTTATTCCGCATAATGCCATAATAAAATGTAGAGTGCGAAGGATCAGTCTACCGATTTATTTCGTCCGCGGACTCGGGGCCACTTTAGTAATCCCGGATGCATGGACATGTTCGGACTTCTTGTACTCACGAGTTTACCAGGGGCTGGGCCCTCCCACTCTGGGCTGCTGTCGGTAGCCGTGGTGGACGCCTCTGGGATGGGTGTTCTTCCCCTCTTAGGAAAATCAGCCTCTAAGGATGAGGAGGCTGTCCTTTTCTTCCCTCCCCCATAGGGGACTCATCCTCTTCCTCCTCCTCGTCCTCTTCGGAGGAAGGATGGTCACTGGAGTCTTCGGACTTTGTGTCCGAGGCACCGTGACAACGGAGGCCACTCCTGGTCTCCTTGGCCTCTTTGTTGGCCTTTTTCTTCGGCGCCTCGTAAGGCGCTGGGACCAGCACCTTCGTCAGAAGTGGTCCTGTCGGTTCTTCCGGCAGCGGGGCCGGACAGTGTATCCGCCCCGCCTTCTTCGTCCATCCCTAAGATAATTGTGGAAAAGCACATTAAAACATCTCCCACGGGACATGGCAATGAAACAAGCGGATGGCCAAGACATAATGATGACTTACCGGACTTGCGGGGCGGGACAATTGGTACTCGCGGTCCATGGCGGAGTCTGGCCACGGTTTACCAAACTTAAAGAGCACCTTCCAGATACCCTTGTGTGAGGAGCCGAAAACTTCTCGCAGGGTCTGGTGCTTGGCCGGGTCATACTCCCATAAATTGCAGCTTCTGTGCTGACAAGGAAGAACCAGGCGGACCAACATCACCTGGACTACGTCAACAAGTTTGATGGCCTTGTCTTCCATACCTTTGATGCGTGTCTGGATCACCGAGAGTTCGTCGAATGACGAACAGTTCAAGCCCTTCTTGGGCCAGGACGTAAGCCGCAAAGGGGCTCCAGATTAGAACTCAGGAGCAGCGGCCCATTTTTTGCCGCGCGGCTTAGTGATGTAGAACCACTACTACTGCCACTCCTTGACGGAATCGTTGAAAGTACCCGTCGGCCATGTGACCTTGGGCATCCTGCTCACCATGGCGCCTCCACACTCGGCGTGCTCGCCATTCACCACCTTGTGCTTCACATTAAAGATCTTCAGCCATAGGCTGAAGTGTGGCGATATGCGGAGGAAGGCCTCGCACACAACGATAAACGTCGAGATGTTGAGGAAGGATTTGGGGGATAGATCGTGAAAATCGATCCCGTAGTAATACATGATGTTGCGAACAAATGGGTGAAGGGGAAACGTAAGCCCATGGACGAAATTGGGGAGGAAAACGACCCTATCATGGGGCTCCAGAGTAGGGATGATCTGTCCCGCCGTCGGAAGATGGTGGCCGATTTTCTTGGCCAGATACCTGGCCTCCCGAAGTTTTTTAATATCCTTCTCCCGGATAGAAGAGGCCATCCACTTGCCTCCTGCTCCGGATCTGGACATTTTTCAGAGAACCTTTGTTGGTGGGGAAGATGAACGCTTGGGCGCTAGGGCTCGGGCGAAAGGAAAGGGACGAACGGAAGGAGAAGAAGGCGTGGGTAGAAAGGAAGAGACCTTTCCTCTTTATAGAGGCGATGAAACTTTATGCCTCCCCGCTTGCCTAATAAAACCTGTTCATTCCCCACTCATCGTGATTGGTGGTGTGGTTGGGTTACCCATGCCCGTATTGAAGAGAATCGCGCGATAAGGGGGGCACGATCTCTGCTTCGATAAGACGTGCCAAGGAAACCGCCTCGCAATATGCACAGTAGCTGGTTGTGAACAACAGTTCGAATAATGGCCGGGCCGTGGCGTGATGACACGCTACGAAGAGTTGTCAGCAGATTAGATTCGTGAAATATTGTTCTCTCTACGGTGGTATGTGGAATTTATCTTGCAGAGCCGGACACGATTTAAGTGTTCGAAGATTACTTTGGAGTATTCGGAGATGGAACCCGCCTTGCAATGCCGAAGACAATCTGCGCGCCGGACTCATCGTCATTGAAGCCTGGTTCAGGGGCTACTGAGGGAGTCCTGGATAAGGGGGTATCCGGACAGCCGGACTATATACTTTGGCCGGACTGTTGGACTACGAAGATACAGGATTGAAGACTTCGTCCCATGTCCGGATGGGACTCTTCTTTGCGTGGAAGACAAGCTTGGCGATCCGGATGATAGATCTCCTTCTCTGTAACCGACTCTATGTAACCCTAGCTCCCTCCGGTGTCTATATAAACCGGAGGGTTTAGTCCGTAGGACAACAACACAATCATAATCATAGGCTAGCTTCTAGGGTTTAGCCTCTACAATCTCGTGGTAAATCAACTCTTGTAATACTCATATCATCAAGATCAATCAAGCAGGAAGTAGGGTATTACCTGCATTGAGAGGGCCCAAACCTGGGTAAACATCATGTCCCCAGCCTCCTGTTACCATTAGCCTTAGACGCACAGTTCGGGACCCCCTACCCGAGATCCGCCAGTTTTGACACCGACATGGACCAAAGGCGTTCCGACAAAACCGTCCTACTACCATGACACTCTCCTGGCCACTCCGACTCACTCCCCACTGGGCTAAGTCATGGGTGGACCCATGTCTACCTCCAGATACAACGATCACCGTTGTCGCCCGTCCCACACGGGGACACGGATCCAAAAAAAGAAAACTCAACAATGGGCACAGAAGGTTATGCCTGCTTACCGGGCCAGGGTACAGCACGCCCATAACCTTCCCTCGTTGGAGGCACTAGCGAGAGGCACGACAATAGACCCAGTTAGGACCGTCCCATACCGGTAAGCGTGGTTGCACTGGTCAGCATCGATTCAGCGGCACGATGACTCAGCCAACAATTGTTCAAGTTCAATTTGATCTGATTAACTTGAATGCAAATATGCTGAGCCATGATAAAATGCATGAACATGATATCAACATAATCATGACGGTATCACATAACTATCCACCATATCAACAATAAATCATATCCACTGACCATGGCATACTGACTAGCATCATCATCACCAACATCAACATGTACTACTAGCAAACATAAACATATGAAAGGTAATACTAGCAGGTAGAACATGATAACAGAGTACAAGACAACATAGCTCAAAAGTGAACATGCAAATCTAAACATCACCAGAACAACGATAACCATCTTTTCAACAAGCAAACATTTAATAAAGATTCAAGTTGAAAATCATGGCTATTGCATGACTATCATGCAAGTGGGTATTGTGGCTTGCTTGGGGATGAAGAAATCACCGAGAGAAAGTGCGAGAAACTTGCGGAACGAATCACCGGAAATCGTACTCTCTTGGAGGGGGCTGAATTAGGGCAGGGGCAAAATGGTCATTTTGACAGTGTCAAACCATAGTGAAAGCATGACCAACAAAACGGGCTCCACGAAACAAAGAAGTGGGCTTTGGAATCACCTCATTTGGAGCTACGGGTAAAAAGATATAGCCCGACGAAGTTCAGGGACCAATCTATAAAAAGAATCTCTACAAACAGGCCCCTGAGCTGAAAAAAAGAAAGCGGTTTTCAGAAAATACGCTTTCGGGACAGTGAAGATGTATTCCCAGCCGAAGCCGCAGAACTTTACGCTTTCACTGAAATGAAAGCGTAAACTAGAGAATACGCTTCCACTTATCCATGTGGCAGGGGGTGGTTAACGCGGGGCCGGCGGCTAGGTCGCTTACAGGTGGGTCCCACCTTATCCTTCTCTCTCCTCCCTACCCTTCTTCTTCCTCCTGCCTGGACGCATCGGCCGAGCAGGAAAGCTAACCCCGACGAGGCTCGCCGGCGATCCCGGCCACCATACGGGGCGCGCGACCTACCGACGAGCTCAGCAGGACGAGACAGATCCATTCAGCATGGACACGGACGTCGAGGAGGATCGGAGTGATAAGGGTGTGGACTCTGACGGAGATGGCCTCGGGTGGGGTTGGGCTACGGTGCTGCGGGGCACTCCGGCAAGGGGAAAGGAGTTGGGGCGAGCAGCTGGACTTTGGGGAGGCTACTGGTGGTGGCAGAACGGAGGGGAAGGGCTCGGCTTGCCCGAATCGAGGAGGGGCAGAGGCGGCAGCCATGGCGGCAAGGGCGGGCTCAGGAGCTCTTGGAGCTCGGGGAAGTAGCTAGGCGGGGCACTGGGAGGTGAGTGAGGCTGGTGGTGAGCTTGAAAGGCTTGGGGAAGGGCTTATATAGCCGCGGGACGAGGAGGCCGCGCTGGCACCGCCGCGGACGCGTGTCCAGGGCCATGGACGCGTGTGATCATGCATGGGCTCACGGGAAGGCGACGGCGAGGCACGGGGAGGAGCTCACGGGGTAGAAGAGGTCGAGGGACGCAGGGAGGAAGACGATGGCGACGAACCGAACCAACACGCCACTGTGCTCTTGTGGGCGTTCGTCGGCGAGCGTCGGCGAGGGGTTTTACAGCGAGGGATAGAGGTCCGAGATGACGGCGACGACGCGGTAAATCTCTGAGACATGCTCATGCTCGTTGAGACGCCGAGCAGAGGAGGGGCCCGAGCAAGAAGCCATTCTTGATGCGGCCATTGCACGCCAGAGAGGTGGTCACCGCGCGCACTGGTGTACACAGTGCCACAAACGATGCCAAGAGATGTTTGGGGGTTAGCCCTTCCTGGGTAGGTTTCAACTGAGGTGGTAGTTTGGTTAAAACTGCTACGGTTAAATGGTAGTCACCCTCTGAAGTTTACTGCAATAAACTTGGGTGAGCACTAGTGATCAACAGGAAGGGTTTTGGGAGCAATGGAGTTGTCTGCGAGGTTGAGGTAAAGAAGGAACTTAATCCTGTAAGTTTGAGGAGATTTGAATAAAGATTTAATGTAGTTGCTTGACAACCACATAATCTGGTCAAAAATGAAGATCATGATGATGCTCTCACGTAGAGTATCAACTTGGGCTAAGATTGGGCAAGGCAGGGTCATTTGGTCATATGAAGATGCTGTAAAAAGCTCATGCCAAATGGCCAAGCCGAAATGGCACTTGCTTCACAAACATCTCTGCTGACCAGAAACTTTAAATAATTTTGGTGGTCAAATGGCTTATTTAAATGATGCCAAATTGGGTGGAGAGATGTTTTATGGGTATAAGAATGATCTGATAATTTATCAGGATTTTTGAAGCAATATAAAATATACTTGCTTCACAACCTGGAAATATTGTCAGAATCAAAGATTTGCTCCTGTGCTCACATAGATGATATGATGGGGCTGAAAATGGGTGTAGTGGGCTAATATGAGCACATTAAGGAGTGTGCAAAATTTCATCTCATTTGTATACTCCTAGCTAGTACTTCCTTCACAATGGCTTCTGTTTGACAAAATTTTTGAAAATTCTTTGAGGAAGATTGGCTAGGAAAATAAAGTTGAACTTGTGCATGAGGCAATTATTTGGACATATAAGCATGCCCAAGGAGTTGGGGAGCAATCAAGAAAATATAGGTGGCACTTCCTTCACAAAAAACCACACTGGACAGAAATGAAGAATAATTATTTGGGAATTATTTTTGAACATGGCAATGAAAAGTTTTGCCATATTTGATCAATATATTACCCAAACAATTTATGAGAATTATTTGGGAATTTTTGGAGTGATGGAAATATAGGTTGCTTCACAACCTAGGGTAGTTTGAGTTATTCCTTTAATAGAAAAGGAATATTCCCAATAAAAAGAATATTGGGATTTAGGCCAAGGTGGAAATGGAAAGGTCTAGGGAAGGATTTGGATATGACAAGCCACTCTGGAAACAAAGAAGAGGGCATCTGCTTCAGTTTCCAGACCACAAAGGCACGAAAAAGAAAAACTCAGGCAAAAACCTCGGAAAAACAAAATGAAAAGAAAGGGCCAAAAATCAGGCTGTCACACGGCATTTGTTTTGTGATAGCACACTAGTGAGATTTGATCGGTGGCACCCAGGATGGGTCTCGGTGCCCTCTGAGCTTGACAAAGCTTACCTTCCACGGCATGCCTCGACGTGCTTGGAATAGCGAGTCCATGAATGAGCTTATCAACGACCTTGGAGGTGAGCTCGTAAGTATGTTTGTGCCTCCAAACAGCTGGGCTCTTACGGTTATGGCATGGATGAAGAAGTTGTCCACCATACCGAAGGTGATTGGTGTTGAGATACCGGTGCAGGAATCGGGGTTGTACTATTCGTCGCCACCAAGGCCGCCGCGAACCACGTTAGGGATGTACCTGTATCGAGTGTTCGTGCATGTCGAAGAAGTGGTCAACCCATCAATCGAAGTCCTGCCGCCGCCGCTGGTGCCAGCGTCCGTCGACGATGTCCATTACAGGAGTCAATGTCAGACTTTCCCTATGTTGCTCAGAATGATGGATGGCACAGGGCCTACTCCATCGCGTGGTGGAGGCCACTGCTTCTTTGGGAGAAGAGGCAAGGCTGACTGCCTGGATGTGCTTTAATTTGAGGTAACAACTCAATCTTGTCAGATACTAGTTAAATCCGAGCTATGGGTGTGAAGCACTGATGTGCCAGTACATTTGATTGTGACATGTTCTAATTTTGTACCTGAATGTTTTTAGAAAGGGTTGTACATCAACTTAATGTGCTAGCAGAACTTATTGTGTTGTATGTCTGTTTTCTTTGCACAGCATTCAAGATATTTCCCTGTCACTGATAAAGATGATGAACCGTTATATACGAGTTCGTTGGTTTGAACATAGCCCTGCCCGTACCGATCGACTGCTTCCATCCTGATTGTGCCGCCTGCGTGAAATTTTTGTATGCAAGTTCAGTGTGCTATGATGTTCTATATGATTATGTCAACTGTATAAGTTTTTACTGAGCATCAGCAATGCATATGGCTGAAAGATATATTTATGAGCGTCGACCGATGGGTCTCTCTCTCTCTCTCTCTCTCTCACACACACACACACACACACACGCACACACGCACAAGTGGGACCCATTGAATTATTTCTTTGCTCGTGACAACTTTTAATTAGGTTCCACTGTAATCTAACTTTTTTCTTAAGTTATTAATTGAGCTCAGTGACTTCAAAAAGTTGTACAGATGCCTTGTTTGCGCCTTTCCGGCATCGCTGAATATGGGCTGAGTAGCCATGTTAGGTTGTACTGTACTACACATGCCTTTTTTCAACATCAGCAATGCAACTGGGCCGACAATTGTACACAATATCCGGGTCAACTTGTTATTCTCTGCCCCGCTGGGCTGCAAGCTTTCCTAGAAGGTATGCATTTGGCTTAACAAGGAAATGGACTTCAAGAAATAATAAATGGGATGTAATTATAATAACTGGGCAGTAACTATAAAAAATGCACCAAACGCGTAATTAGTTTACAAAATATATTATTTTTGGATTTTGAAAATTTTAATTTCATTACTTGTTGCGCGCGCAATATTTTGTTGGATTTTAACGTAATACAACTTTATTTTGAAATTATATTTAATCTGACTAGAAATTTCGGATCCCATCAAAATGTGGGAATTTTTTTGAATTCTGTTTTGAGCAGTTGGTTGAAATTATTAATCGTTGTCCTAGCTAGAAGTTGGGTTGTACTTTTAACAAACTATAAATGGGCTATAGTAAATTCCATTAGAATTAAAAAATGGGATGTACATTCTTAAAAATCACAAATGGGCTATATGTTCTCTGCCACACACTTGTGGGCTTTCTAAGTTGGCGCGTCCCCTAAAAAAACTAAGTTGATGCATATGCAAGGCTTTGTCAACAACAGACGGTTCTAGCAGCTATGGTCGTTGGATGTCCATCCAACAGATGCCGCGCTTCTTCTTCAATCTCGGATATTCTTGCTTCAGCCGCCCAAAAAAGGATTCCTCCCCCTGACATCTGGGGCACTCCATTTCGGAGGCTGACCTGTGGGCCTACTAAGTTAACGCGTACCAAGGGCTTTGTCAACTTAGTAAATATAAACGATTCTAGCTGCAGTGACCGTACGATGTCCATCCAACGGCCGTAATGCTTCTTCAACCTCTGGTCTTCTTGCTCCATCCGCCCAAAGCAGCGCCGGTCGTGCCGCGTGCTCCTGCCTCCCATGGCCAGCTGTGATGTCGCGGAGGCCTCACCGCCCCCTACTACTCCCACCACTGGCCAGGCCATCCCTCTACTCACCCACACCCCCTGTTATTCTGCAGCCTCACACCGCACACTGCAGCCGTCTTCTTTGCGTAGGCTTCCACTATCGCGTCTTCTTCGGCTCCGTGTCGTCCCCTTCCTAGGACTCGCCGTTGTTGTCGGGGCCGGTTTTCCGAGACATAAATTCCCAGCAAATGACCCTTATGTCACCACCAGCCCCAGAATTACTGTTGCTGGTGGATATTTCCTTGATACAGAATTCCAAGCAATTACAAGGATTTGAGTACATGACCTTATAGGTCCATTGAGTACAACAATGATTTCTAGTGGCAGATGATGGAAGCGACTAGTGGATCTCCAACGTTGATGGAACTCCATTCCCACGGGAACAACTGACCTGGATAACTCCTATCTCGCGTGTCTGCTATCTCCGAATCCTAGGTTGGGGTGTTGTCGCAGTGCTCCTCTCTGAGTCATGATCTGGCCAAGACAATAGCCAGGGACAAGCCAGTGAGTATGTTTGAATGTACTCGCAAACATCAAGAACAAAAGATATACCGGATGCATATGCTCATGATGAATTAAAATTACATGCATGTACTGACTCAGTATTAAAGCATGGCATGACAAATATTCATACAGAAAATAAGTCATGTTATTAGTAAATCAAAGAAATGAAACGGAACGTCGGGTGTTGGACCGCCCGAAGAATTCCAAGAGAAATGCCAAACGGGTGTCTAAAAGAGAATCGGGCGAGACAGGACCACCCGAGAACTCAAGCGACGCCATGAGAGGTCTTGAAAAGAAATGCCAAACGGGTGTCTAAAAGAGAATCGGGCGAGACAGGACCGCCCGAGAACTCAAGCGACGCCACGAGAGGTCTTGAAAATACATGCCACAGTCGGTTGTCTGAAGCGACGCCTCATAAAGGGCTTATAAGAAAATGATAACACAAGTATCCAGGTGGACTAGCCATCCCAAGTGATACTCAGAAACGAAAATAAACTTGAGTATCCAGGGTAGTCAAGCCATCCCAACAGATACTTAAGGTTAGACATAAGAGGAAAAGGTTAGTCCACAACAATATCCATATCAACAATAATATTCATAATAGCACCAGTCGTGACAATCCTTATCTTGCAAAAGGAACCATGATCACCATTTATTTCCTCCGGAGACTGACACTAAGACCGACACTTGACCAACCCAGACTGTAGTCCTTAACCATGGACACGGCTATTCGAATAGATATAACTCTGCAGAGGGTGTACTCTTTACCCACAAGTAAAGGATTTCTTTAGCCAACACCAAGCCGCTGACTAATTCCCGTTACGGCCTTTGGGTTGAAAACACGCCTGACCAGCGCACACCAGATTAACTTTCCGGACGCCAGGAATCACCCAAAGCATCGTTCAAGAGAAACTCTAAGGCGGGGAGACCATCGTCTCGAGTAGCATGGGATCACTATTAACACGCGCGGATTACAAGGGGTGCCCCCCTCTCGGCCCAGCCGGATACACCCATGCCCCCTGGCCCGATGACTGGCATTGCAGCCGGTACCTGGAAACCCTCATCGTGGCCTCTCTGTACGGTGTGTGC
Source organism: Triticum aestivum (assembly GCF_018294505.1). Taxonomy (NCBI): domain Eukaryota; kingdom Viridiplantae; phylum Streptophyta; class Magnoliopsida; order Poales; family Poaceae; genus Triticum; species Triticum aestivum. The sequence continues at coordinate 49,270,501 of NC_057804.1, forward strand.
ACGGAAAGGGGTTAACAACTTACTGAACCGTACCCTGCCTGTAGCAGGGACAAGTGGTAGCATGAACCAGTATGGGGGTTACCGAAACAAGACTCAGTCTACGGTCAACTCAGGAGGTTTAAGTTTTCCTACAGTGGTTAGCACAATACAACTCCTTGGCAGTACCCAATAGGGTCACCACCTCTGGTATGTCTCAATATACCCTCACTGATCATTCTCGTCACCACGAGATTTTAGTCTCACGGTCACTTTTCTCGTGACTGACTCTTCCTGCAAATTAGCCTGGACCAACACAGGCACATATGGCACATGAAAATAACCGTACTCACTTATACTTATTGTTTAAGTGAAAATAAAAGACCATCAAGGGGATCATGCATGTATGACCAGCAATATGCAAACTCTATAGGAATGCAACCTATTCATAATTCAAATACACATGCCACCAATAATTATGCAGTCACCATATCATGTGTTCAAAATGCTTTCCTTAAGCATGCAGAAATGTTGGGTGCATTCCAAAACTTTGAAAATTACATCTCCCCTCCATTTCCTATTTTCAAAATATTTTAATTACCACATAATCCCAAAACAGTACATAAAAGTTGTTTGGAAATTTTAGAAATAAATACTAAAATAAACTAGATAAAATTTAAGAAATATCAGAAGAAGAATCAAGTCATTTGGAGTTCATATGATTTTCCTATGAATTTACTAAGCTGGAATAATCAAGGAAATGGACTATTTATTAGATCCAGCAAAAACCAGGCCTAGGAAAAAATTTCACCCTATATGGATAAATAGAGCATGGATTTATAAGTATGAGAAAATTTGAATCATCAAATTTGGATGTTAAATGGTTGCTGTGGAATTATTTGAAATCTGCTGGAAAAAAAAGAAGGGCAGAGGTGCGCACTGGGCGAGACTTAACCGTCTGGCGCAACTGCGCCTAGCCCAGCTGTTCGGCCGCGCGGGAGGGCTGGTGACGTCGAAGGCGTATTCTCGGGAATACGTCTCCACTTGCTAACGAGTGAGCGGATGTTGGGTCACTGATGGTGGGCCCGCCTGGCCCACTGGTCAGGTTTGACCAGTCCACGTGCGCGCCTTCTCCTGTAGCCGAGCAGAGGCAGAGCTCCGGCAAGGCTCGCCGGCGAACGGCGGCACCCCTCGGGGATCTGAGCACATGGGTGTGCTCAGGAGGTCGAGGCGAATCCGTGGGTACCCGCCATGGTCGCCGACATGGACTGAGTCGCCGGCGACGAGCTTCCCGGCAGACGGCGGTGTCAGGTGAGATGGGGCTTTTGCCTGCGGCGAGTCCTGATCAAAATCAAGCATGGGGATGGATTCGTGGGTGCTGCAGGGTGCTGTTAGTGAAGAGAGTGGAGAGAGGGAGGCTCTGGTGGCGTTGGAATGAACGAGACAGAGGCGGCGGCCGTGGTTGCCGGAGAAGAAGAAGATGACCATTTCTGGTCTTTCTGCTACTACGGGAGGATCAGTGAGGGAGGGAGAGAGGTGGTGATGGACTGAGAGGGCTCGGGGCGGCTTTTATAGCGCGAGGGGGTTGGCTCTATGGTGTCCCGAGGATAAGCACGGCGGCGGCGACCATTATGGCGGCAGGTGAGGCCGTTGAGGTCGGCAGAGTGGACGGTGAGGGCGATGGCCGCCCGCAGTTACTCCTGGGAGGAGCTGGGCTGCTCGGGACGCGCCACGCGGGTCGGGCAGAGACATGGCTGTGCGGGACTCGTCGGGCGGCGGTCTTGGTCATCGTTGACGGCGGTGGATGGCGCTAGGGGCCAAGCGGAGGTGTCAGCGAGGCTCTATCTGGTCGAGCTGATCCAGCGGAGGATCAGGTTGAGAAGGGGAGGCGGCTGAGTGGTGGCAGCAGCTCGGTGTCGACGCGTGCAAAACGCGCGCTCTGGACACGCTCTCGACGTGCACGTAGTGTGCTTGACAAAATGTCTCTGCGGTCTAGGAGCCTCTGATGCTAGTGCCACTTTCCGGAGAGTTGATTTGGGGTATACTAGAGCTAGTTGACATGGTGGTTTGGTCAGATGAGCAGACGCCCAATGCAAGTTTATGAACTTGCAGATTTCTGTAATGCACATGGAGTGTTCGACGAAATGCTAGGGCAAGCTAGAGGACTTTTATGCATTTGAAACTTGGCAGAGTGGGATCGCTTTAGATGATAGAGATGGTGGTGAAGTTAGTTTTGTAAGATGAGAAACTTGCTAGTGCAAGTTTTACCAGAATTCAGTTCTGGACAGAAACTTCAGAGGAGTGTTTGGTGGACTTAAAAGATGCAAATAGAGCTGATCTCTTGGAGTTAAGGTTTTGGTTGGAAGGACTACTAGATGGAAAAGTTACAGAAGTAATGGAGCTAGGAAAAGTAGGGTTGCAGTTATAACTCAATGATGGGCCAGAATTTGAAAAGAGGATGTTTCACCCAAAATTTTCAAAAGACATAGTTAGGTTTTTACATAAAAGTGGTTTATAGGCATCACCTGACCTCTCATAATTTTTGTGGGATTTTAAAACAATTATTTAAAATAGTTGCAGTGCAACAGAAGCACTTCAAGTACTGAAAATGTTTTTAAAAGAATAACTTGTGGTAAATTTTATTATGGAAATATTTCCTACTGTTATTTATGATATAAATGAAATGATTTACAAAACAACCAAGGACCACAACATTTCACACAAATAATCTCCTATGGAGGGAAGAGTTTTGGAAAATAGAAAACAGAACATGCTCTGAAATTAATAATTGGCCTAGTATAATTCAAAATTTTATTTCTAGCCAAATTTTACTTAATAAAATTTGATTAAATTTTTGGGGTGTTACAGTCGTCCACCGCCCTGGTGCTCTTGGTGTGGCATGGTCAACGTGGTCAACAACCGACTTCCACTGGAAGAGTAATGTATGTGGAGAGGCTGACAGTTGGGTCCATGGCGGCTGCAAGAAAGTGCCTCCTTATTGGGTGCAAAATAATTATTCCTCCACCTGATAGCGGGGACCCACCAGACGGGCCACCATATTTCGCGAAAAAAAGTTTCCCCCCTGACTGCTGGGACCCACCAGCTACATCTCCGCACGCAAGGAAGTGCGTCCGGGCAAAAAAAATGATTCGCCCCCCTAACTGCTGGGACCCACCAGCTACATCTTCGCACGCAAGGAAGTGTGTCCAGGCAAAAAAACGATTCGCCCCCCTGACTGTTGGGACCCACCAGTTAGATCTTCGCACGCAAGAAAGTGCCTGATAGTCGGGACCCACCTGGTCGAAGCGTACGTAGCGTTGTCATTCTGGTCGCGAACGTGTACGTACATACTGGTCGATGTAGAGGCGTGCACGTGTCGTAGTAGAGGCGCACACGTAGCATGTACACGCACGTACATCGGCCAGGGTGCAAGATAGTAAATACGGCCACGTACGTACATACGGGCGGGGTCTCAAACGCCTAGTCACGCATACGTACGACCAGGGGTCGTGTACATGGCTGGGTCGGAACGGAGAAACTGCGTCGTCCTCGTGTTCATGGGGAGGCAATGGAATGCGTCGTGTTCATGGGGAGGCAACGGAACACGTGGGAGCCAACCGGCTTGGACGGAATAGCCGATCGAAACGAGGCCTGGCGTACTGCACAACGGAGGAAACGGCTTTGTGTTCTACCGGCCACATTCGAAACGGGATCCTGTTCATCGGTAGGGGTCTGGCGTACAGCAAAATGGAGGAAACGGACTTGAGTTGGACCTCCTACGGTCGAAACGCGGTCCTGTTGATCGGGAGGGCTGTGGCGTACCACAAAACAGAGGAAACGGACTTGTGTTGGAGCTTTACGGTCGAAACAGGGGTCATGTTCATCAGGAGGGGTGTGGCGTCCCACAAAACGGGACTCCACGAGATACTATTCATCTCCATTGTAGACCTCGTCCAGCCTCCACGAGCTACTTCTCATCCACCGTCGACCTCCTCCAGCCTCCATCTAGGACTGTTCATCCACGGGTTCCTGTTCATCCAGCCTCCACCGCGCGCTACTCCACCGACTACTGTTCAACCAGCCCTTTCCACGGTCTCCTGTTCAACCACCCCTCCACGGGCTACTGTTCATCCAGCCCTCCACCTTCTACTGTTCAACCAGCCCTCCACGGGGTCGTCCTGTTCATCCAGCCCTCCACGGGGGTCCTGTTCATCCAGCCCCAACCGGCTCGATCGATCGGGGTCCTGTTCATCCAGAGGCAACCACGGGGTCCTGTTCATCCACCCCCACTAGGAACTATTCATCCAAACCCCCCAGCAACACTCATTGTTCATCCAAACCCCCCTAGCAACACTCACTGTTCATCTAGAGGCAGCATCGAACGGCTTCAGTTAGCAGCAATAGCGAAGGAATCGCTCGATCGCTCGGGTTCAGTAACGCGTAGCCTGTAGTGCAATCGCTCGGGTTTAGTTAGGCAATGCCTTGCTCGGGTTCAGTTAGAGCCCAACACCTCGCACCCACGCACATACGGTACGAGAGAAACGCGCATCGCTCGGCCCCCGACCACCCACCGTAACCAGGAACTCCCTAAAATTTTCCTCGCCCTCCCTTCTACCACGGTTTTTTCCATCATGGACGGCCCAAAGAATGTCATGCAACTGCGTCTCCGGCCCGCCCAAGACAAAAAGCCCATTTTCTATCATGATTTTTTGTCATAGAAGTAGGAGCCCACCACATCTATGATGATACCGGGTTTTGTCACAATTATCGTCATAGAAGTGCAGAAAAAAATTCGTTTGGCCCAAAATGTCACGGATGTGTCTTTTTTTTGTAATGTGATCACGTGATCCAAATCAACTAAACCATGTCTGATCATCACGTGAGATGGAGTAGTTTTCAATGGTGAACATCACTATGTTGATCATATCTACTATATGATTCACGTTCGACCTTTCGATATCAGTATTTCGAGGCCATATCTGCATATGCTAGGCTCGTCGAGTTTAACCCGAGAATTCTGCGTGTGCAAAACTGGCTTGCACCCGTTGTATGTGAACGTAGAGCTTATCACACCCAATCATAACGTGGTGTCTCGGCACGATGAACTGTAGCAATGGTGCATACCCAGGGAGAACAGTTGTACCTTGAAATTTAGTAAGGGGTCATCTTATAATGCTACCGCCGTACTAAGCAAAATAAGATGCATAAAAGATAAACATCACAATCAAAATATGTGACATGATATGGCCATCATCATCTTGTGCTCATGATCTCCATCACCGAAGCATCATCATGATCTCCATCATCACCGGCGCGACACCTTGATCTCCATCGTAGCATCGTTGTCATCTCGCCAGCTATTGTTACTACGACTATCGCTACCGCTTAGTGATAAAGTAAACCAATTACATGGTGATTGCATTGCCTACAATAAAGCGACAACCATATGGCTCGTGCTAGTTGCCGATAACTTTGTTACAAAACATGATCATCTCATACAACAATTTATATCACATCATGCCTTGACCATATCACATCACAGCAAGCCCTGCAAAAACAAGTTAGACGTCCTCTACTTTGTTGTTGCAAGTTTTACGTGGCTGCTACGGGCTTCTAGCAAGAACCGTTCTTACCTACACATCAAGACCACAATGATTTTTCGTCAAGTGTGATGTTTTAACCTTGAAAAAGGACCGGGCGTAGCCACACTCGATTCAACTAAAGTTGGAGAAACAGACACCCACCAGCCACCTATGTGCGTAAGCACGTCGGTAGAACCATTCTCATGAACGCGGTCATGTAATGTCGGTCCGGACCGCTTCATCCAACAATACCGCCGAATCAAAGTATGACATGCTGGTAAGCAGTATGACTATTATCGCCCACAACTCTTTGTGTTCTACTCGTGCATATAACATCTATGCATAAACCTGGCTCTGATACCACTGTTGGGGAACGCAGTAATTTAAAAAAATCCTACGATCACGCAAGATCTATCTAGGTGATGCATAGCAATGGGGGGGAGAGTATGTCCACGTACCCTCGTAGACCGAAAGCGGAAGCGTTATGTAACGCGGTTGATGTAGTCGAACTTCTTCGTGATCCAACCGATCAAGTACCGAATGCACGACACCTCCGCGATCAGCACACATTCATCTTGGTGACGTCCCTCGAACTCTAGATCCAGCTGAGGCCGAGGGAGAGTTCCGTTAGCACGACGGCGTGGTGACAATGATGATGAAGTTACCGGCACAGGACTTCGCCTAAGCACTACAACAATATGACCGAGGTGGAAATTTATGGAGGAGGGCACCGCACACGGCTAAAAGATCAACGTGATCAACTTGTGTGTCTATGGGGTGCCCCCTCCCTCGTATATAAAGGAGGAGAGGGGAGGCCGACCGACCCTCCTTGGTGCGCCCCCAAGATGGGAATCCTAATAGGACTCCAGGTCCTAGTAGGTTTCCACCTAAAGGGAGAGAGGGGGAAGGAAGGAGAGGGAGAGGGGGAAGGAAAGGGGGGCGCCCCCTGATACGTCCATTTTGCATCATGCTTTTATATCAATATTTATTGCATTATGGGTTGTCATTACACATTACATATCAATACTTATGGCTATTCTCTCTTATTTTGTAAGGTTTACCATGAAGAGGGGGAATGCCGGCAGCTGGAATCCTGGCTGAAAAGGGAGCAAAACATTGGAAACCTATTCTGCACTGCTCCAAAAGACCTGAGACTCCATGAAACTTATTTTTAGAATTAATAAGAATTATTGAGCGGAAGAAAAACACCAGGGGGGGCACACCCTGTCTAGGAGGGTGGGGGCGCGCCCACCCCTACTGGGCGCGCCCCCTGTCTCCTGGGCCCCCTGGTGGCCTTCCAGTGTCCACCTTCTGCTATATGAAGGGTTTTATCCTGGAAAAAATCATGGGCAAGCTTACAAGACGAAACTCTGCCGCCACGAGGCGGAACCTTGGCGGAACCAATCTAGAGCTCCGGCAGAGCTGCTCTGTCGGGGATACTTCCCTCCGGGAGGGGGAAATCATCACCATCGTCATCACAAATGATCCTCTCATCGGGAGGGGGTCAATCTCCATCAACATCTTCATCAGCACCATCTCCTCTCAAACCCTAGTTCATCTCTTGTATCCAATCTTGTATCCAAAACCACAAATTGGTACCTGTGGGTTGCTAGTAGTGTTGATTACTCCTTGCAGTTGATACTTATTGGTTTACTTGGTGGAAGATCATATGTTCAGATCCTTAATGCATATTATTACACCTCTGATTATGAACATGAATATGCTTTGTGAGTAGTTACGTTTGTTCCTGAGGACATGGGTGAAGTATTGCTATTATTGGTCATGTGAATTTGGTATTTGTTCTATATTTTGATAAGATGTATGTTGCCTTTCCTCTAGTGGTGTCATGTGAACGTCGACTACATGACACTTCACCATTATTTGGGCCTATAGGAAGGCATTGGGAAGTAATAAGTAGATGATGGGTTGCTAGAGTGATAGAAGCTTAAACCCTAGTTTATGCGTTGCTTCGTTAGGGGTTGATTTGGATCCATATGTTTCATGCTATGGTTAGGTTTACCTTAATACTTTTGTTGTAGTTGCGGATGCTTGCAATAGGGGTTAATCATAAGAGGGATGCTTGTCCAAGTAAGGGCAGTACCCAAGCACCGGTCCACCCACATGTCAAATTGTCAAAGTAACGAACGCGAATCATATGAGTGTGATGAAACTAGCTTGACGATAATTCCCATGTGTCCTCGGGAGTGCTTTTCTTATTATAAGAAATTGTCCGGGCTTGGCCTTTGCTACAAAAAGGATTGGGCCACCTTGCTACACCTTATTTACTTTTATTATTTATTACTTGCTACAATTTATCTTATCACAAAACTATCTATTACCTACAATTTCAGTGCTTGCAGAGAAAACCTTACTGAAAACCGCTTATCATTTCCTTCTGCTCCTCGTTGGGTTCGACACTCTTACTTATCAAAAGGACTATGATAGATCCCCTACACTTGTGGGTCATCAAGACTCTTTTCTGGCGCCGTTGTCGGGGAGTGTAGCGCTTTTGGTGAGTGGAACTTGGTAAGGAAACATTTATATAGTGTGCTGAAATTTTTTGTTACTTGTTACTATGGAAACTAATCCTTTGAGGGGCTTGTTCGGGGCATCTTCGCCCCGACCAGTAGAGCAAAGAGTTGCTCCTCAACCTACTGAACCTACTGAAAATGTTCACTTTGAAATTCCTTCTGGTATGATAGATAAACTGCTAGCTAATCCATTTGCAGGAGATGGAACATTGCATCCCGATTTACACCTTATCTTTGTGGATGAAGTTTGTGGATTATTTAAGCTTGCAGGTATTCCCGATGATGTTGTAAAAAGGAAGGTCTTCCCTTTATCTTTGAATGGAGATTCATTGACATGGTTTAGGCTATGTGATGATACGGGATCTTGGGATTATAAGCGATTGAAGTTGGAATTTCACCAGAAGTTCTATCCTATGCATCTTGTTCATCGTGATCATAATTACATATATAATTTCTGACCTCGTGAAGGAGAAAGCATCGCTCAAGCTTGGGGGAGGCTTAAGTCAATGTTATATTCATGCCCCAATCATGAGCTCTTTAGAGAAATGATTATTCAAAAAATTTATGCTCGGCTTTCTCTCAATGATCGCACCATGCTCGATACTTCCTGTGTTGGTTCTTATATGCTGAAGACTATTGAATTCAAATGGGACTTATTGGAAAGAATTAAACGCAACTCTGAAGATTGGGGTTCCGGCGATGGTAAGGAGTCAGGTATGACACTTAAGTTTGATTGTGTTAAATCTTTTATGGATACCGCTATTTTTCGTGGATTTAGCGCTAAATATGGACTTGACTCTAAGATAGTAGCTACTTTTTGTGAATCGTTTGCTACTCATGTTGATCTCCCTAAGGAGAAGTGGTTTAAATATAATCCTCCCATTGAAGTAAAAGTAGTTGCACCTATTACAGTTGAAGAAAAGACTATCACTTATAGTGATCCTATTATTCCTACTACTTATGTTGAGAAACCACCTTTTCCTGTTAGGATAAAGGATCATGCTAAAACTTCAACTGTTGTTCGTAAGAGTAATACTAGAACTTATACACCTCCTGAGAAAATCAAAGTTGAACCTAGTATTGCTATGGTTAAAGATCTCTTGGATGATAATTTATATGGGCAGGTCATTTACTTTTGTGGTGAAACTGCTAATATTGCAAAACCAGATGCTAAGATACATAGATCTGTTGTAGGCATGCCTGTTATTTCTGTTAAAATAGGAGATCATTGTTATCATGGTTTATGTGATATGGGTGCTAGTGCTAGTGCAATACCCTATTCCTTATACCAAGAGATTATGCACGATATTGTACCTGCTGAGTTAGAAGATATTGATGTTACTATCAAGCTTGCTAATAGAGATACTATTTCACCAATTGGGATTGTTAGAGATGTTGAAGTCTTGTGTGGGAAGGTTAAATACCCTGCTGATTTTCTTGTTCTTACTTCCCCTCAAGATGACCTTTGTCCCATTATATTTGGTAGACCATTCTTGAACACTGTTAAAGCTAGGATTGATTGCGAAAAGGATGTTGTTACGATTGGCCTAGATGATATGACTCATGAGTTTAATTTAGCTAAATTTCGTAGACAACCCCGTGATAAGGAATTATCTAGTAAAGATGAAATAATTGGTCTTGCTTCTATTGCCGTGCCTCCTACTGATTTGTTAGAACAATATTTGTTAGACCATGAAAATGTTATGTTCATGAAAGAAAGAAGGGAAATAGATGAAGTGTTCCTTAAACAGGAACCTATTCTAAAACATAACTTACCTGTTGAAATCTTAGGGGATCTTCCTCCACCCAGGGGTGATCCCATGTTTGAACTAAAACCATTACCTGATAATCTTAAATATGCTTATCTCGATGAAAAGAAGATATATCCTGTTATTATTAGTGCTAACCTTTCAGAGCGGGAAGAGGAAAGATTATTGAAAACTCTGAAGAAGCACCGCGCTGCTATTGGATATACTCTGGATGATCTTAAGGGCATTAGTCCTACTCTATGCCAACACAAAATTAAAGTGGAAAAATATGCCAAACCAGTTAGAGATCCTCAACGAAGATTAAATCCTAAGATAAAAGAAGTGGTAAGAAATGAGATATTGAAGCTCCTCGAGGCAGGTATAATTTATCCCGTTGCTGATAGTGAATGGGTAAGCCCTGTCCATTGCGTCCCTAAAAAGGGAGGTATTACTGTTGTTCCTAATGATAAAGATGAATTGATTCCACAAAGAATTATTACAGGTTATAGGATGGTAACTGATTTCTGTAAATTAAATAAAGCTACTAAGAAAGATCATTACCCTTTACCTTTTATTGATCAAATGCTAGAAAGACTATCCAAACATACACATTTCTGCTTTCTAGATGGTTATTCTGGTTTCTCTCAAATACCTGTATCAGCAGAAGATCAGTCAAAAACTACTTTTACTTGCCCTTTCGGTACTTTTGCTTATAGACGTATGCCTTTTGATTTATGTAATGCACCTGCTACCTTTCAAAGATGCATGATGGCTATATTCTCTGACTTTTGTGAAAAGATTTGTGAGGTATTCATGGATGAATTCTCCGTTTATGGATCCTCTTTTGATGATTGCTTAAGCAACCTTGATCAAGTTTTGCAGAGATGCGAAGACACTAGTCTTGTCTTGAATTGGGAAAAGTGCCACTTTATGGTTAATGAAGGCATTGTCTTGGGGCACAAGATCTCCGAGAGAGGTATTGAAGTCAATAAGGCTAAAGTTGATGCTATTGAAAAGATGCCATGTCCCAAGGACATAAAAGGTATAAGAAGTTTCCTTGGTCATGTCGGTTTCTATAGGAGGTTCATTAAGGACTTTCTAAAATCTCTAGGCCTCTGACTAATTTATTGCAAAAAGATATTCCTTTTGTCTTTGATGATGATTGTGTAGAAGCATTTGAAATACTTAAGAAAGCTTTGATCACTGCACCTATTGTTCAGCCACCTGATTGGAATTTACCTTTTTAAATTATGTGTGATGCTAGAGATTATGATGTAGGTGTTGTTCTAGGGCAAAGAGTTGATAAGAAATTAAATGTTATCCAGTATGCTAGTAAGACCCTTGATACTGCCCAGAGAAATTATGCTACTACTGAAAAAGAATTCTTAGTAGTTGTGTTTGCATGTGATAAGTTTAGACCTTATATTGTTGATTCCAAAGTTACTATTCACACTGATCATGCTGCTATTAAATATCTTATGGAAAAGAAAGATGCTAAGCCCAGACTCATTAGATGGGTTCTCTTTCTCCAAGAATTTGACTTGCATATTATTGATAGAAAGGGAGCTGAGAACCACGTTGCAAACAACTTGTCTAGGTTAGAGAATGTTCCTGATGACCCAATACCTATTGATGATAGTTTTCCTGATGAACAATTAGCAGTCGTTAATGCTTCTCATACTGGTCCTTGGTATGCTGATTATGCTAATTACATTGTTGCTAAATTTATACCACCTAGTTTCACATACCAGCAAAAGAAAAAGTTCTTTTATGATTTAAGACATTGCTTTTGGGATGACCCACACCTTTATAAAGAAGGAGTAGATGGTGTTATTAGACGTTGTGTACCTGAACATGAACAGGAACATATCCTACGCAAGTGTCACTCTGAATCATATGGAGGACACCACGCTAGAGACATAACTGCACATAAGGTATTGCAATCTGGTTTTTCTTGGCCTACTCTCTTCAAAGATGCCCGAAAGTTTGTCTTGGCTTGTGATGAATGTCAAAGAATTGGTAATATTAGTAGACGTCAAGAAATGCCTATGAATTACTCTCTTGTTATTGAACCATTTGATGTTTGGGGCTTTGGTTATATGGGACCCTTTCCTGCCTCTAATGGTTATACACATATTTTAGTTGTTGTTGATTACGTTACTAAGTGGGTAGAAGCTATTCCAACTAGTAGTGTTGATCATAACACTTCTATTAAAATGCTTAAAGAAGTTATTTTCCCAAGGTTTGGAGTCCCTAGATATCTTATGACTGATGGTGGTTCACATTTTATTCATGGTGCTTTCCGTAAGATGCTTGCTAAGTACGATGTCAATCATAGAATCGCATCTCCTTATCACCCACAGTCTAGTGGTCAAGTAGAGTTGAGCAATAGGGAGCTCAAATTAATTTTGCAAAAGACTGTTAATAGATCTAGAAAGAATTGGTCCCAAAAACTTGACGATGCATTATGGGCTTATAGAACTTCATATAAAAATCCTATGGGTATGTCTCCATATAAGATGGTTTATGGAAAAGCTTGTCATTTACCTCTAGAACTTGAACATAAAGCATATTGGGCTATTAAAGAGCTGAATTATGACTTCAAACTTGCCGGTGAGAAGAGGTTGTTTGATATTAGCTCACTTGATGAATGGAGAACCCAAGCCTATGAGAATGCCAAACTATTCAAAGAAAAAGTCAAACGTTAGCATGACAAAAGAATACAAAAGCGTGAGTTCAACGTAGGTGATTATGTGTTATTATTCAACTCCCGTTTAAGATTTTTTGCAGGAAAACTTCTCTCTAAATGGGAAGGTCCTTACATTATCGAGGAGGTCTATCATTCCGGTGCCATAAAAATCAACAACTTCGAAGGCACAAGTCCAAGGGTGGTGAACGGTCAAAGAATTAAACAATATATTTCAAGTAATCCTATCAATGTTGAAACTAATATTATTGAAACCGTAACCCCGGAGGACTACATAAGGGACAGTTTCCAGAACGTTCCAGACTCCAAAAAGGAATAGGTATGTGGTACGGTAAGTAAACCAACTCCAAAACAATTCTAAAGGCAATTTCTATCAGTTTTGGAATATTTAAGAATTTTAGGAAAAAAGAAGTAGTTCGGGAAGGACACGAGGCCTCCACGAGAGTAGGGGGCGTGCCCACCCCTACTGGGCGCGCCCCCCTGTCTCGTGGACACCTCGTGTGCCTTCCGGACTCCGTTTTCTTGCACATTATGTATTTTGGTCGGTAAAAATTCATTATATAATCTCCCGAAAGTTTTGACCATCGTATCACGCAAATATCCCCTGTTTTCGTTTCGAGCTGTCCCTGTTGCAGATTCAGAGCTAGATGTCTTCTCAAGAGTCAGTCTGGGAGAGTCGGGTATCTCACCCGACAATAAGTCCAGGAGCAAAAAGCAATGCTTATCACTTTGTACCATCAACGGAGGATGAGATGGAGGCTGACTTGAAAAGGATAGACGCCATGGAGGAAGATCAAGAAGTCACCTCGCGTCTCCAAGCAGAATTCACGATGGGAGAACCACATAGCTCAGCTATTCCAAATTCGGTCATCCCTTCCAACTTTAGATTCCTTTCTTATGAAAATATGAAAAAGAGTGTCACTTGTTCTCCAGAAGCTATGCAGCATCCTTGGGTAAAGGGAGCTTTAGCCATTACTGGCAAGCTCCGCAAAGAAATCGTGGGCCTCAAACAACAAGTCAATAAGCTTCAGGAGGAGAATCGTATCCTGAGGGGCATTATTGCCAAAAAGATCATAACACCCACCGGGAAGAAGGAGACATAATCACATGGGTATGGGCACTCCCCTTGGCAACTGCCAAGCTTGGGGGAGGTGCCCCGGTATCGTATCACCATCACACTCCTATCTTTACCGTTTTATTTAGTTTGATCCTTTTAGTAGTATCTTGATCTAGTAGTTTGAAGTTTTGATATCAAGTAGTTTTGAGTTTGCTTTGTGATCTCTTTATGTAATCGAGTCCGTGAGCTATCTATAATAAAGATTAGTGTTGAGTCAAGGGCTTTGCTATCTTGCTATGATCTTGAGAAAAATAGAAAGAATAAAAAGAATAAAAGAGTTCCTATTGATCTTATGAATAGTGACAACTTCACACATAGAAAGTATGAGGCTTAAAAGTTGTTGAGAGTTGATAAACCTAGTTTTGGTCATAGTTGCAATTAATAAGAAGTAATAAGGAAAGAGAGGTTTGACATATAAATACACTATCTTGGACATCTTTTATAATTGTGAGCACTCATTAAGTATGACATGCTAAAAGAGTTGACGTTGGACAAGGAAGACAACATAATGGTTTATGTTTTCTCACATCTCAGTTAAAGTATATTGTCATTGACCTTCCGAACATGTTGAGCTTGCCTTTCCCCCTCATGCTAGCCAAATTCCTGGCACCAAGTAGAGATACTACTTGTGCTTCCAAATATCCTTAAACCCAGTTTTGCCATGAGAGTCCACCATATCTACCTATGGATTGAGTAAGATCCTTCAAGTAAGTTGTCATCGGTGCAAGCAATAAAAATTGCTCTCTAAATATGCATGACTTATTAGTGCGGAGAAAATAAGCTTTATACGATCTTGTTATGGAAGCAATAAAAGCGACGGACTGCATAATAAAGGTCCATACACAAGTGGCAATATAAAGTGACATTCTTTCATACTAAGATTTTGTGTATCCAACCCTAAAAGCGCATGACAACCTCTGCTTCCCTCTGCGAAGGGCCTATCTTTTACTTTATGTTTCTACTTTATGCTTGAGTCAAGGTGACCTTCACCTTTCCCTTTTTCATTTTATCCTTTGGCAAGCTCCTCGTGTTTGAAAGATCATGATGTATATATCCAATTGGATGGTCGTTAGCATGGACTGTTATTGTTGACATCACCTAAAGGTGAATACGTTGGGAGGCAACACAATAAGCCCCTATCTTTCTTGGTGTTCGGCTGAAACTTTATAACCACAAGTATTGCGTGAGTGTTAGCGATCGTAGAAGATTATATGATAGTTAAGTATGTGGACTTGCTGAAAAGCTCTATTCTTGGCTCTTTGTGATGTTATGATAAATTGCATTTGCTTCAATGATTGAGATTATAGTTTGTTAGCTTCAGTGAATTTTCTGAACCATGCTTGATATTGTGAATTGATTGTTACTTGAGCATAAGAAATCATATGACTATATATATATATATATATGTTGCTGTTACAAGAATGATCATGATACCCTCATGTCCGTATTTTATTTTTATCAACACCTCTGTCTCTAAACATGTGGACATATTTTTCAATTTCGGCTTCCGCTTGAGGACAAGCGAGGTCTAAGCTTGGGGGAGTTGATACGTCCATTTTGCATCATGCTTTTATATCAATATTTATTGCATTATGGGCTGTTATTACACATTATATTTCAATACTTATGGATATTCTCTCTTATTTTTGCAAGGTTTACCATGAAGAGGGGGAATGCCGACAGCTGGAATCCTGGCTGAAAAGGGAGCAAAACATTGGAAACCTATTCTGCACTGCTCCAAAAGACCTGAGACTCCACGAAACTTATTTTTAGAATTAATAAGAATTATTGAGCGGAAGAAATACACAAGGGGGGCCACACCCTGTCCAGGAGGGTGGGGGGAGCGCCCACCCCTACTGGGCGCGCCCCCTGTCTCCTGGGCCCCCTGGTGGCCTCCCAGTGTCCATCTTCTGCTATATGAAGGGTTTTATCTTAGAAAAAATCGTGGGCAAGCTTACGAGACGAAACTCCGCCGCCACGAGGTGGAACCTTGGTGGAACCAATCTAGAGCTCCGGCAGAGCTGTTCTGCCGGGGATACTTCCCTCCAGGAGGGGGGAATCATCACCATCGTCATCACCAACGATCCTGTCATCCAGAGGGGGTCAATCTCCATCAACATCTTCATCAGCACCATCTCCTCTCAAACCCTAGTTCATCTCTTGTATCCAATCTTGTATCCAAAACCACAAATTGGTACCTGTGGGTTGCTAGTAGTGTTGATTACTCCTTGTAGTTGATACTTATTGGTTTACTTGGTGGAAGATCATATGTTCAGATCCTTAATGCATATTATTACACCTCTGATTATGAACATGAATATGCTTTGTGAGTTGTTACGTTTGTTCCTGAGGACATGGGTGAAGTCTTGCCATTAGTAGTCATGTGAATTTGGTATTCGTTCGATATTTTGATAAGATGTATGTTGTCTTTCCTCTAGTGGTGTCATGTGAACGTCGACTATATGACACTTCACCATTATTTGGGCCTATAGGAAGGCATTGGGAAGTAATAAGTAGATGATGGGTTGCTAGAGTGACAGAAGCTTAAACCCTAGTTTATGTGTTGCTTCGTTAGGGGCTGATTTGGATCCATATGTTTCATGCTATGGTTAGGTTTACCTTAATACTTTTGTTGTAGTTGCGGATGCTTGCAATAGGGGTTAATCATAAGTGGGATGCTTGTCCAAGTAAGGGCAGTACCCAAGCAACCAGTCCACCCACATATCAAATTATCAAAGTAACGAACGCGAATCATATGAGTGTGATGAAACTAGCTTGACGATAATTCCCATGTGTCCTCGGGAGCGCTTTTCTCATTATAAGAAATTGTCTACGCTTGTCCTTTGCTACAAAAAGGATTGGGCCACCTTGCTGCACCTTATTTACTTTTATTATTTATTACTTGCTACAATTTATCTTCTCACAAAACTATCTATTACCTAGAATTTCAGTGCTTGCAGAGAAAACCTTACTGAAAACCGCTTATCATTTCCTTCTGCTCCTCGTTGGGTTCGACACTCTTACTTATCAAAAGGACTACGATAGATCCTATACACTTGTGGGTCATCACCCCCCCCCCTTCCTTGTCCTATTCGGATTCAAGGGGGACGGGGCGCATGGCCTACCCTAGCCGCCCCTCTCTCTCTATCTCCACTAAGGCCCAGGCCCATTAGTTCCCCCGGGGGTTCCGATAACCCTCTGGCACTCCGATTTTATCCGAAACTTCTCCGGAACACTTCCGGTGTCCGAACAAAGCCATCCAATATATCATTCTTTATGTCTCGACCACTTTGAGACTCCTCATCATGTCTGTGATCATATCCGGGACTCCGATCAACCTTCGGTACATCATATCACATAAACTCATAATACCAATCGTCATCGAATGTTAAGCGGGCGGACCCTACGGGTTCGAGAACTATGTAGACATAACCGAGACATGTCTCCGGTCAATAACCAATAGCGGAATCTAGATGCTCATATTAGTTCCTACATATTCTACGAAGATCTTTATCGGTCAAACCGGATAACAACATATGTTGTTCCCTTTGTCATCGGTATGTTACTTGCCCAAGATTCGATCGTCGGTATCATCATACCTAGTTTAATCTTGTTACTGGCAAGTCTCTTTACTCGTTCTATAATACTTCATCCCGCAACTAACTCATTAGTCACAATGCTTGCAAGGCTTATAGTAATGAGTATTACCGAGAGGGCCCAGAGATACCTCCTCGAAACACGGAGTGACAAACCCTAATCTCGATCTATGCCAACCCAACAAACACCTTCGGAGACACCTGTAGAGCACCTTTATAATCACCCATTTACATTGTGACATTTGGTAGCACACAAAGTGTTCCTCTGCTATTCGGGAGTTGCATAATCTCATAGTTTGAGGAACTTGTATAAGTCATGAAGAAAGCAGTAGCAATGAAACTGACACGATCATAATGCTAAGCTAACGGATGGGTCATGTCCATCACATCATTCTCCTAATGATGTGATCCTGTTCATCAAATGACAACACATGTCTATGGTTAGGAAACATACCCATCTTTGATTAACGAGCTAGACAAGTAGAGGCATACTAGGGAATATATGTTTTGTCTATGTATTCACACATGTACTAAGTTTCCGGTTAATACAATTCTAGCATGAATAATAAACATTTAACATAAATTAAGGAAATAAATAATAACTTTATTATTGCATCTAGGGCATATTTCCTTCAGGTCATGGTGCAATGCACCGGCAAGGATGGCGCGGAGGAGGGGGTTGGCGTTGGATCGTTGACTACCATATTCTCCATTGGGACGTTGTCGTCCTCTGGCTGTCTGCATCCGTTGCATGGCAATCCCTACTCCTCGTATTGACATCAATTGATGGGCATCTCCATAGCCCATTGATTAGCCGCGTCAATGTGAGACTTTCTCCTTTTTTGTTTTCTCACATAATCCCTATCATCATACTCTACTCCACCCATAGTGCTATGTCCATGGCTTACGCTCATGTATTGCGTGAGGGTTGAAAAGGCTGAAGCGCATCAAAAAGTATGAACCACTTGCTTGGCTAAAACCGGGGTTGTGCATT
Organism: Triticum aestivum; assembly: GCF_018294505.1. Classification (NCBI taxonomy): domain Eukaryota; kingdom Viridiplantae; phylum Streptophyta; class Magnoliopsida; order Poales; family Poaceae; genus Triticum; species Triticum aestivum. The sequence goes on from NC_057804.1 coordinate 49,288,752, forward strand.
ATGGGAGCATTTTGTTTGACGAAAATGAAGCATGGCCAAACTATATGATTTTGTAGGGATAAGCTTTCTTTGGCTATGTTATTTTGATAAGACATAAACTGCTTGAAGTATTACTATTTTTATGTCAATATTAAACTTTTGTCTTGAATCTTTTGGATCTGAAAATTCATTCCACAATAAAGAGAATTACATTGAAAATTATGCTAGGTAGCATTCCACATCAAAAATTCTGTTTTTATCATTTACCTACTCAAGGACGAGCAGGAATTAAGCTTGGGGATGCTTGATACGTCTCCAATGTATCTATAATTTTTTATTGTTCCATGCTATTATATTATCTGTTTTGGATGTTTAATGGGCTTTATTATGCACTTTTATATTATTTTTTGGGACTAACCTATTAATCGGAGGCCCAGTGCAAATTCTGTTTTTTTGCCTATTTCAGTGCTTCGTAGAAAAGGAATATCAAACGGAGTCCAAACGGAATGAAACCTTTGGGAGAATAGTTTTTGGAACAAACGCAATCCAGGAGACTTGGAGTGGACGTCAAGGAAGCAACGAGGCGGCCACGAGGTAGGAGGGCACGCCCAAGGGGGGTAGGCGCGCCCCCACCCTCGTGGGCCCCTCATGGCTCCACCGACCTACTTCTTTTGCCTATATATACTCATATACCCGGAAAACATCCAGGAGCACCACAAAACCCTATTTACAACGCTGCAACCTTCTGTACCCGTGAGATCCCATCTTGGGGCCTTTTCTGGCGCTCCGACGGAGGGGGAATCAGTCATGGAAGGCTTCTACATCAACACCATAGCCTCTCTGATGATGTGTGAGTAGTTTACCGCAGACCTTCGGGTCCATAGTTATTAGCTAGATGGCTTCTTCTCACTCTTTGTTTCTCAATACAAAGTTCTCCTTGATCTTCTTGGAGATCTATTTGATGTAATACTTTTTGCGGTGTATTTGTCGAGATCCGATGAATTGTGGGTTTATGATCAAAATTATCTATGAACAATATTTGATTCTTCTCTGAATTCTTATATGTATGATTTGATATCTTTGCAAGTCTCTTCGAATCAGTTTGGCTTGGCCTACTAGATTGATCTTTCTTACAATGGGAGAAGTGCTTAGCTTTGGGTTCAATCTTGCAGTGTCCTTTCCCACTGACAGCAGGGGCAGCAAGCCACGTATTGTATTGTTGCCATCGAGGATAAAAAGATGGGGTTTATATCATATTGCTTGAGTTTATCCCTCTACATCATGTCATCTTGCTTAATGTGTTACTCTGTTCTTATGAAATTAATACTCTAGATGCGTGCTGGATAGCGGTTGATGTGTGGAGTAATAGTAATAGATGCAGAATCGTTTCGATATACTTGTCATGGATGTGATGCCTATATATATGATCATGCCTAGATATTCTCATAATTCTGCGCTTTTCTATCAATTGCTCGACAGTAATTTGTTCACCCACCATAAGATATGCTATCTTGAGAGAAGCCACTAGTGAAACCTATGGCCCCCGGTTCTCTTTTCCATCGTATTATATCTCTTTTATTTACATTGCATCTCGTTTACCATTTTGCAATGTTTACTTTTCAATCTATACAACAAAAATACCAAAAATATTTATCTTATTATCTCTATCAGATCTCACTTTTGCAAGTGGTCGTGAAGGGATTGACAACCCCTTTATCGTGTTGGTTGCAAGGTTCTTATTTGTTTGTGCAGGTACAAGGCGACTTGCGTGTAACCTCCTACTGGATTGATACCTTGGTTCTCAAAAACTGAGGGAAATACTTACGCTACTTTGTTGCATCACCCTTTCCTCTTCAAGGGAAAACCAATGCATGCTCAAGAGGTAGCAAGAAGGATTTCTGGCGCCGTTGCCGGGGAGGCTTACGCCAAGTCAAGTCAAGATTTGATCTCTCGACAACTCGCCAATTTCTAGCATCGTTGCCAGAAAGATCTACGCACAAGTCAAGACATACCACCCATCACAAACTCCTATCCCTCGCATTACCTTATTTTCCATTCGCCTCTCGTTTTTCTCTCCCCCACTTCTAAAATGATTTTTGAAAACCTTTGCCTTTTCTTCGCCCTTCTTCCGTTTGATCTTTTGTTTTCTTATGTTACCATGTGCCTTCTTTTTTCTTGCATCTTTGCTTGCTAAAAGTTTATGGATCCCCATCCACTTGCTAATCTCTTTAAGAGATCCAATTATGATGAACCAACCTCTTGTGATTTGAGTGCACTAGATTATATTTATGAGATTTTGCTTGAAGTTCGTGGATCTGAAAATTGTGATGAAGAAATTTATGAAGAGATCCATGATAGCTCCTTGAATAAAAAGCATGATTGTAATGATTTTAATATAAATTCTTTTGATATCATTTATGCTAAAAATATGCAAAACCCTAAGCTTGGGGATGCTATTCTTGCTATGTCTACTATTTGTTGCAATAATCATGATTGGGGTGATTCTTGTTATGATCTTGAAAATTTATTTAAGCCCCATGATGAATATGAGATTGATAATAATGTTTGCAATAATATTGAAAGTGGGTTTGGAAGAGTGTCAACTTTAGATCCCACATATTTGGAGAATGTTCAATCTTCTGAAATTTTTGATAAAAGTTGGTTTGGAGAGGTCATGACTTTAGTTAATGTTAATCCCACTATTATGGAAGAGTGTCAACTTTGCATGCATGTGGATCATGTTGAAAATATTTTATGTGATAGATATTTTGTTGAATTTTCTTATGATCCCACATGTAATTATTATGAGAGAGGAAAATATGATTGTAGAAATTTTCGTGTTACAAAATTACCTCTCGTTATGTTGAAATTGCTATTGTTTCTTTCCGCTTCCATACATATGCTAGTTTTTGCTTGCTATGATAATTTGTTTGCCTATAAGATGCCTATGCATAGGAAGTATGTTAGACTTAGATGTGTTTTTCACGTGTTTCATGATGATATCTTTGTGCTTCAATTTTTGTCTTTCATGTGAGCATCATTGAAATTATTAATGCCAAGCTAGGGGTGTTAAACAATAGCGCTTGTTGGGAGGCAACCCAATTTTATTTTTGTTCTTTACTTTTTGTTCCTGTTTAGTAATAAATAATTCATATAGCCTCTGGTTAGATGTTGTTTTGTGTTTTAGTTAGTGTTTGTGCCAAGTAAGACCTTTAGGATAACCTATGGTGATAGTTAAATTGATCTTGCTGAAAAACAGAAACTTTTGCACGCACGAGATTAGTTTTCATAAATCAAAGAAACATGCTTTTCAATTTATTATTTTTGCAAAAGATTCATAAGCAAATTACCTAGGACTTCCTAATTTTGTAGAATTTTTGGGGTTCCAGAAGTATTCGAGTTACATATTGCTACAGACTCTTCTGTTTTTGACAGATTCTGTTTTTCGTGTGTTATTTGCTTATTTTGATGAATCTATGGCTAGTATCGGGGGGTATGAACCATAGAGAAGTTGGAATACAGTAGGTTTAACACCAATATAAATAAAGAATGAGTTCATTACAGTACCTTAAAGTGGTGATTTGTTTTCTTGCACTAACGGAGCTCATGAGATTTTCTGTTGAGTTTTGTGTTGTGAAGTTTTCAAATTTTGGGTAAAGATTTGATGGATTTTGGAATAAGGAGTGGCAAGAGCCTAAGCTTGGGGATGCCCAAGGAACCCCAAGGTAAAATTCAAGGCCAACCAAAAGCCTAAGCTTGGGGATTCCCTAGAAGGCATCCCCTCTTTCGTCTTTGTCTACCGGTAACTTTACTTGAGGCTATATTTTTATTCACCACATGATATGTGTTTTGCTTGGAGCGTCTTGTATGATTTGAGTTTTGATTTTTAGTTTATCACAATCATCCTTGCTGTACACGCCTTTAGGAGAGACACACATGAATCGAATTTATTAGAATACTCTATGTGCTTCACTTATATCTTTTGAGCTATATAATTTTGCTCTAGTGCTTCACTTATACCTTTTTAGAGCATGGTGGTGGTTTTTATTTTGTAGAAATTATTGATCTCTCATGCTTCACTTATATTATTTTGAGAGTCTTTTAGAACAGCATGGTAATTTGCTTTGGTTATAAAATTAGTCCTAATATGATGGGCATCCAAGTTGGGTAAAATAAAAAAATTCATATGGAGTGCATTAAACACTATGATAAATTTGATACTTGATAATTGTTTTGAGATACAAAGGTGGTAATGTTAGAGTCATGCTAGTTGGGTAATTATGAAATTGAGAAATACTTGTGTTAAAGTTGGCAAGTCCCGTAGCATGCACGTATGGTGAACGTTGTGTGACAAATTTGAAGCATGGGGTGTTCTTTGACCGCCTTCCTTATGAGTGGAGTCGGGATCGCGCGATGGTTAACTCCTACCAACCCTTCCTCTAGGAGCATGCATAGTAGTACTTTGCTTCGAGGACTAATAAACTTTTGCAATAAGTATATGAGTTCTTTATGACGAATGTGAGTCCATGGATTATACGCACTCTTACCCTTCCGCAATTTGCTAGCCTCTACGGTACCATGCATTGCCCTTTCTCACCTTGAGAGTTGGTGCAAACTTCACCGGTGCATCCAAACCCCGTGATACGATACACTCTATCACACATAAACCTCCTTATATCTTCCTAAAAACCGCCACCATACCTACCTATTATGGCATTTCCATAGCCATTTCGAGATATATTGCCATGCAACTTTCCACAATTCCGTTTATTATGACACGCTCCATCATTGTCATATTGCTTTGCATGATCATGTAGTTGACATCGTATTTGTGGCAAAGCCACCTTTATATTTCTTTCATACATGTCGCTCTTGATTCATTGCATATCCCGGTACACCGCTGGAGGCATTCACATAGAGTCATATTTTGTCCTAACTTTTGAGTTGTAATTCTTGAGTTGTAAATAAATAGAAGTGTGATGATTTACATTATTAGAGCATTGTCCCATGTGAGGAAAGGATTATGGAGACTAGGATTCCCCCACAAGTCGGGCTGAGACTCCAGACGAAAAGAAAAAAGAAAAAAAAAGGCCAAAGAAGCCCAAATAAAAAAAATGAGAGAAAAAGAGAGAAGGGACAATGTTACTATCTTTTTTCCACACTTGTGCTTCAAAATAGCACCATGATCTTCATGATAGAGAGTTTCTTATTTTGTCACTTTCATTACTAGTGGGAATTTTTCATTATAGAACTTGGCTTGTATATTCCAATGATGGGCTTCCTTAAAATGCCTTAGGTCTTCGTGAGTAGGCAAGTTGGATGCACACCCACTTAGTTTCTTTTTGATGAGATTTCATACATTTATAGCTCTAGTGCATCCGTTGCATGGCAATCCGTACTCCTTGTGTTGACATCAATTGATGGGCATCTCCATAGCCCATTGATTAGCAACGTCAATTTCAGACTTTCTCCTTTTTTTGTTTTCTCACATAATCCCTATCATCATACTCTACTCCACCCATAGTGCTATGTCCATGGCTTATGCTCATGTATTGCGTGAGGGTTGAAAAGGCTGAAGCGCGTTAAAAAGTATGAACCAATTGCTTGGCTGAAACCGGGGTTGTGCATGATGGGAGCATTTTGTGTGACAAAAATGAAGCATGGCCAAACTATATGATTTTGTAGGGATAAGCTTTCTTTGGCTATGTTATTTTGATAAGACATAAACTGCTTGGATAGCATGCTTGAAGTATTACTATTTTTATGTCAATATTAAACTTTTATCTTGAATCTTTTGGATCTGAACATTCATGCCACAATAAAGAGAATTACATTGAAAATTATATTAGATAGCATTCCACATCAAAATTCTGTTTTTATCATTTACCTACTCAAGGACAAGCAGGAATTAAGCTTCGGGATGCTTGATACGTCTCCAATGTATCTATAATTTTTTATTGTTGCATGCTATTATATTATCTGTTTTGGATGTTTAATGGGCTTTATTATGCACTTTTATATTATTTTTGGGACTAACCTATTAACTGGAGGCCCAGTGCAAATTGCTGCTTTTTTGCATATTTCAGTGTTTTGCAGAAAAGGAATATCAAACGGAGTCCAAATAGAATGAAACCTTCGGGAGAATCGTTTTTGGAACAAACGCAATCCAGGAGACTTGGAGTGGACGTCAAGGAAGCAACGAGGCAGCCACGAGGTAGGAGGGCGCACCCAAGGGGGGTAGGCGCGCCCCCACCCTCGTGGGCCCTTTGTGGCTCCACCGACCTACTTCTTTCGCCTATATATACTCATATACCCCGAAAACATCCAGGAGCACCACGAAACCCTATTTCCATTGCCGCAACCTTCTGTACCCGTGAGATCCCATCTTGGGGCCTTTTCCGGTGCTCCACCAGAGGGGGAATCGATCACGGAGGGCTTCTACATCAACACCATAGCCTCTCCAATGATGTGTGAGTAGTTTATCGCAGACCTTCGGGTCCATAGTTATTAGTTAGGTGGCTTCTTCTCTCTCTTTGTTTCTCAATACAAAGTTCTCCTCGATCTTCTTGGAGATCTATTCGATGTAATACTTTTTGCGGTGTGTTTGTCAAGATCCGATGAATTGTGGGTTTATGATCAAGATTATCTATGAACAATATTTGATTCTTCTCTGAATTCTTATATGTGTGATTTGATATCTTTGCAAGTCTCTTCGAATTATCAGTTTGGTTTGGCCTACTAGATTGATCTTTCTTGCAATGGGAGAAGTGCTTAGCTTTGGGTTCAATCTTTCAGTGTCCTTTCCCAGTGACAGCAGGGGTAGCAAGGCACATATTGTATTGTTGCCATCGAGGATAAAAAGATGGGGTTTATATCATATTGCTTGTGTTTATCCCTCTACATCATGTCATCTTGCTTAATGTGTTACTCTATTCTTATGAACTTAATACTCTAGATGCATGCTGGATAGCGGTCGATGTGTGGAGTAATAGTAGTAGATGCAGAATTGTTTCGATCTACTTGTCATGGACGTGATGCCTATATACATGATCATGCCTAGTGAGGGAGTCCTGGATTAAGGGGTCCTCGGACAGGCAGACTATATACATGGGTCGGACTGTTGGGCTATGAAGATACAACATAGAAGACTTTGTCCTGTGTCCGGATGGGACTCTCCTTTGCGTGGAAGGCAAGCTTGGCGATTCGGATATGTAGATTCACTTCTCTGTAACCGACCTTGTGTAACCCTTGCCCCCTCCGGTGTTTATATAAACCGGAGGGTTTGGTCCATAGGACAACAACAATCATAATCATAGGCTAGCTTCTAGGGTTTATCCATTACGACCTCGTGGTAGATCAACTCTTGTAATACACATATTCATCAAGATCAATCAAGCAGGAAGTAGGGTATTACCTCCATAGACAGGGCCCGAACTTGGGTAAACATTGTGTCCCCCGCCTCCTGTTACCATTAGCCTTAGACGCACAGTTCGGGACCCCCTACCCGAGATTCGTCAGTTTTGACACAGACATTAGTGCTTTCATTGAGAGTTCCACTGTGTCGTCACCAGCAGGCTTGATGGCTCCATCAATCATCTACAACAATGCAATCCAGGGGGAGATCTTCCTCCCCGGACAGATTTTCGTATTCGGCGGCTTCGCACTGTGGGCCAACTCGCTTGGCCATCTAGAGCAGATCGATAGCTATGCCCTGATGACCCACAAGTATAGGGGATCTATCATAGTCCTTTCGATAAGTAAGAGTGTCGAACCCTACGAGGAGCAGAAGGAAATGATAAGCGGTTTTCAGCAAGGTATTCTCTTCAAGTACTGAAATAAGTGGTAACAGATAGTTTTGTGATAGGATAAATTGTAACAAGCAACAAGTAACAAAAGTAAATAAAGTGCAGCAAGGTGGCCCAATCATTTTTGTAGCAAAGGACAAGCCTGGACAAACTCTTATAATAGGAAAAGCGCTCCCAAGGACACATGGGAATATCGTGAAGCTAGTTTTCATCACGCTCATATGATTCGCGTTCGGTACTTTGATAATTTGATATGTGGGTGGACCGGTGCTTGGGTACTGCCCTTACTTGGACAAGCATCCCACTTATGATTAACCTCTATTGCAAGCATCCGCAACTATGACAAAAGTATTAAGGTAAACCTAATTGTCGGTGTCAAAACCGGCGGATCTCGGGTAGGGGGTCCCGAACTGTGCGTCTAGGCGGATGGTAACAGGAGACAAGGGACACGATGTTTTACCCAGGTTCAGGCCCTCTTGATGGAGGTCAAACCCTACGTCCTGCTTGATTAATATTGATGATGTGTGTTACAAGAGTAGATCTACCACAAGATCAAGGAGGCTAAACCCTAGAAGCTAGCCTATGGTATGATTGTTGTTCGTCCTACGGACTAAAGCCATCCGGTTTATATAGACATCGGAGAGGGCTAGGGTTACACAGAGTCGGTTACAATGGTAGGAGATCTACATATCTGTATCGCCAAGCTTGCCCTCCACGCCAAGGAAAGTCCCATCCGGACACGGGACGAAGTCTTCAATCTTGTATCTTCATAGTCTTGGAGTCCGGCTGATGATGATAGTTCGGCTATCCGGACACCCCCTAGTCCAGGACTCCCTCAGTAGCCCCTGAACCAGGCTTCAATTGACGACGAGTCCAGCGCGCATATTGTCTTCGGCATTGCAAGGCGGGTTCCTCCTCCGAATAATTTATAGAAGATTGTGAACACCAGGATAGTGTTCGGCTCTGCAAAATAAATTCCACGTACCACCGTAGAGAGAATAATATTACACAAGTTCAATCTGCTGACGTATTTGGTGGCGTGACGTCACACCACTACCAAGCCTTTACTTGAACCGTTTTTATTATACCACCTCAGCGCGTTTAGCGAAGCGGTTTCCTTGGCACATCTTATCGAAGCAGAGACCGTGTTCCCCTTATTCCGGGATTCTCATAAATACGGACGTGGGTACCCCAACCGCGCCCGTTGCCACGCCCCCTCCATCAAATGCGGGTTCCAAACGGTCACGGGGACGGCTCTTGGTATTCTTCCTCTTTATAATGAGACCAAGGCACGTTCTTTCTCTTCAATCCTCAATCGAATCCGCCCATCGCCCCAAGTTCCAACACCCAGGGCTCCAGATTCAGGTACCTTCGACCTTCGACAATGTCTGGCTCCGACTTACGAGGCCGGTGGATGCCCTCTTCCATCACGGAAGAAGACGTGCTAAGGCTGAGAGACGCCAGGTACTTGACCTACGAGATTTCGCATAGGTTGCCTGCCCGAGGGCAAGTTATTCCTACTCCCGAGCCCGGCGAGAGCGTCGTGTTCGTGTCTCACCTCCGTCGGGGTTTAGGCTTCCCGATGGATCCCTTCGTGAGGGGGCTCATGTTTTACTATGGGCTGGAATTCCATGACTTGGCTCCGGAGTCCATCCTCCACATCTCATCATTCATTGTCGTCTGCGAAGCATTCCTCCGCACTACCCCTCACTTCGGCTTGTGGCTCAAAACCTTCAACGTGGAGCCGAAGATGATTGAGGGGCGCCAGGCAGAGTGCGGCGGGGCGGTTATAAGCAAGAGGGCCGATGCTCCATGGCCCGAGGGCTCTTTTCAGGAGGAGCTCGGCTTGTGGCAACAGGAGTGGTTCTATATCACCGCTCCCAGGGGTAGCACGCAGAGGCCGCCACCCGTCTTCCGCTCGGGCCCTCCACACCGGCTGATGTCATGGGTCAACAAGGGGCTTAACTGGGGGCCTTCCAAAGACGTACCCCTGTTGCAGGACCGGATTCGAAGCCTCCAAGAAAGGGAGATTAATCTAGTCGTAGTGGCACAGGTCATGCTGATCCGGCGCCTTCTGCCCTGCAAACTTCACCCCCTCCGCCTGTGGGAATTTAATCCGGAGGGGCCACGAGCTCTCGAACACTTCATGGGTTTGACACCCGCGGAGATGTACAAACTGTTCTTCGGATCGCAAGAGATGCGTCCGGACTTGACCGAGGATGCTGGCCTAAGCTGCAATCGCCCGGATACTCAAGTAAGTAGCCCTATGTCCGGACATATTGTCCATTTATTTATCATGGGTTTGCCTTTTAACCAGCTATCCCTTGGACAGGAGTGGATAGCTCAAGCAAAACTGATACGGTGTCCGGACCCCCTCCCTGAGACCACGCCGGATCCCGTGTTAGTCAAAATGTTGGAGTTTGCGCCTTCGGAGGAGAGCGAAGGGGGGCACAGGGAAACTACCACCTCTGCCAAGGAGGCCTTCAATAAGGGGGGAATCGAGAATCCCTCCTTCCAGGGGGAGAAGAGGACCGCTTCCGAAGACCCGGAGGCCAAGGCCTCAAAGCGGGGAAGGAAATTTGCGCCGGAAGGTCCTGCGCCGGGAAGAGCCCCGGCCGCACAGTCTCCCCAGAGGAGTCAGCCCTCTAGCGAGCCGTAAGTAAAAAGGGGGAATTTTTTAATAGGGGACGCCCCTGTATTATTTCCAAAGGTAACCGAAGTTTTCACCTTGTAGTTCGGATCTCAGCCCATCTCAGCAGAGCTCATCTTTGGGGGACCTTCGTCCGGAGATGATGGAGAGCGAGACACCTCCATCTGCTGCCCCGTCGGGCAGGGCGGACGACCCTGAGGTGTCGTCACGGAGGGTCTCCCTGAGTCCAGCGGGGCCGGAGAGTTCGGCACCCATTGGAGTACGGCCGGTGGAGCTGCAGGATTTGCTCAAGAGGGCGTCTATCTCAGAAGATCACCGCACATTAATGAGTATGGTGATTGAGAGGATCTCATCCGCCAAAAGCGGGTTGCATGAGGCCGTCGGAAGTTTGCTGACGGGGTTTGAGGTACGCAAAAAATGACATACCTTTTGACAGTTTTGCACATGGAGTGCGCCCTGTATAGATAGTAGCCCCTGAGACTTGGTATGCTGTCGAAAGTGACAGCGTGCCAAGGATCATAATATCAGTTATAGAATGTCGCCTTTCCTATGCAGGTGGCGGAACATTCGGTGGCCAGCCGGACTGAAAAGGCAACTCGATGTTGCGGATGCGGACATCGCGCTGGTCAATAAATGACTTAACGAGTCACAAGGTAGGTGGTTGCTCCGCGGTTGCCTAGTAAGGGAGCTGATGCCCATTCCTTACAATTTGTATGCTTGATGCAGATGGCGCCGTTGTTGTGGAAGACCTTCGAGCAGAGCTTGATCGAGCCAAGGAGCAAGCCAGGAAAAGTGATGTGGCTGCCTCGAAGGCAGCGGAAGAGCTAAAAGCCGAAAAGGCTGCTCACTACTGAAGCAGGGAGGAGATGGCCGGAATGGCCGCGAAATTAAAAGATGCTGCCGACCGCTATGAGGTTCTTGAAAGAGAACGCCGAGCGGAGCAAGAGGACCTGAAGAAGGCCGCCGCCGAAGCCAAGGATGCCCGTGGTGCGATGTGGGCTATGAAGGAGGAACTGCGTCAGGCCGGAGACATTGCGGCTGGAAAGCCCTTTCTACTGCGTAGGAAGTTTACGGATCCGAAGTATGCTCAGTTGGGCCAATTGTGTGGTGCAGAGGATTCTTATCTGGATTTGGCGGCGAGTGCGGCGGACGCAGTCATGCACTTCCGAAGCCAGAAGGATCACGAAATGGAAGAGCTTTTCTGGTCTCAATTCCATAGTCCGGAGCGTCCACTCCCATTGGCTGATCGGCTGGCTGAGTGGGCTGAGCTGAATAGATTGTCCGGACTTGCCATGACAGATGTGGTCGCTCATCTGTGGCCGGAAAGGCCCAAGCCGAAGAGTTATTTTGGCTTGTTGCAGCAATTCCTTGGGGCGGTGCCGCATATCAAGGCGATGAGGCGGTCGGCATGCATAGAAGGTGCACGGATGGCTCTCGCCCGTGTGAAAACATACTGGGCGGAGATGGATGCCACCGCTGTTGCATCCCGGGGTTCAGACAAAAGTCGATTACCCGCCAAGCACTATTTTGAGGAAGTCCTGCAGGGCGCTCATTTAATAGAGTCGCAGTGCTCGAAAGATGTTATGTTTAAATGACATGTATGATTTCTGAGATCATGTTTATAATCCAACTGCTTTTTATACTTGTGCATTCAAGTATTGAACTATCTCCTGTGCGGCCGTATATGTATGAATAACCTGAAAGTTGCAGTCTTTGGCTTCAGCCCCCACGCACATGGTGCGGGGGTGTTTGCAAAAAAGAAAAGCGCTTTTTCACACTTAATCCAACGTCTTGGTCCTTTGAAGGAGGTGATAGCATAGCAAACTAGGCAACTGGACTATAATGCTTTATCACTTTCACTTAGCCATAGGAGCTCGATGGTGGGGCTACTATATAGCCCCTAGAGGCACCGCGCTCTCCGAACTCGGGGCGCGTATGTGCCTGACCGGGAAGCGGTCCTTCATCAAAGCGGAGGAATTCTAAACATTCCAATAGTCGATCGAGTGGTTGACCAGTCTCTCGCTATATCATGACAGTTAGTTTTCGGCTTTCTCTACTGAGGTGCTCGCCCGGCTGAACCGGGGCACAATCGCAGTAGTTCTCCTGGTGCCGCGTTAGCCGATGGAGCGGAACGTAAGGCAGCAAAACACAGGAGCCGGGCAAACCCAAAATTTGACCAAAGACATGATTCGGAGCTGATGCATATAAGGCCTAACTCGAGATGCCGAACACTCCCTGAGGTGTTCGGTCTTTATGATACCGGGCAGAACAATGCCCTAAGCCCCTAGTGTCTAGGTACAGGCGGGAACTTCTGACGCGGCCGATGCCAAAACGCCAGCCTCCTCCTCGGTTATGGTAAAAAACCGGGGGATGTGTATCAACAAGAGACAGTAAGAAAGGTTTATGCAGGGTCTTAATCTGAAAAGAATCCTTGCAACGGGTCCCTGCTGCACGTCTGCGCCTGTGTCTCCGTTGTGCTATGTCCTGGACGGGTGTAGCTCGTGCTTCATCTGTAAAAGAGAAGGACTTAGTTTGGAAGAAATATCGTGCAAAAGTTGTATTTTAAAATAAGGTATAATTTGGAAGATGAATAAAGTTGAGCTTTATTGGCTCTCATCGTTTATTCACGCGGCCCTTGTAAAGGGGTATGCGGCTGGGAAGCCCCTTGATTATTTACACCGGACTCGCCTAACCGTGTCCGAGGTCTAAATGACCTGTTTTTAGGGGCTTTGACCTGCAAGGTCGGATTACTGTGTGGCTGTCAAGGCGGCCTCACGTTCTCCATGGTCGAGGAACACTCAGAGTTACTCTTTAATGAGATTATGCCGCATGGACTAGGCATTTGAAGCGTAAGAGACGCGTGATGTGGTATTGCGTTAAAGCGGGCGAAAGCTTCGCGTCCCAGTAGTGTTTGAGGGCCACTGTTCGATGGGGCGATATGGAGAGTGAGCTTTTCGCGACGGAGGTTGTCGGATGAACTGAACACAACTTCTAGTGGTATAGAGCCTGTACAATTGGCTTAAAGGCCTGGCATCACTCCTTTGAAGGAAGTGCTGCTACGGCAAATTTTGGTAGGGTCTATCCCCATTCTGCGGATGGTGTCCTGGTATGGCAGGTGCCGCACTGTGTTTTCGTCTTATCACATGAAGTGAGTTCACTGTTTTGACTTCTAGTGGGAAAGTCTTCTGTTTTTCGGCGTGCTGCTTGTGGGGTTCGTCGTCGTCTTCGCTTGGTGTGTCGAGCCCCTTGCGTTCGGTGTTAAGTCGTCCGGACTGCTGGAAGACCCAACAATCTCTGTGGGTGTGGTTTGCAGGCTTCCCGGAGGTACTATGTATTTGACATAGCCTATCCAGAATTTTGTTTAGGTTGGATAGCTCGTCGCTACTGTCCTTGAGGGGCAGTGTTTTATTATTCGGCCGAGAGCTTTTGAATCCGGCGTTGACCGCCGTGCTATTTGGGCCATTTTCCTTCCGGCGCTGATCTTTTTTGCATCGTGATTTCCCATTTCCATCCCTTACTTCGGATGTACTCGGATCGCTGGTGCTGCATCTAGCCAGCCAGCTGTCTTCCCCCGTGCAAAAGCGGGTCATCAGGCTTGTTAGTGCGGCCATTGTTCTTGGTTTTTCCTGGCCGAGGTGTCTGGCGAGCCATTCGTCTCGGACGTTGTGCTTAAAGGCTGTTAAGGCTTCGGCGTTCGGACAGTCGACTATTTGGTTCATTTTGGTGAGGAACCTGTTCCAAAATTTGCATGCTGACTCTCCGGGCTGTTGAGTTATGTGACTTAAATCGTCTGCATCCAGAGGGCGGACATAAGTCCCCTGAAAATTTGCTCGAAACGCATCCTCGAGCTCTTCCCAACTTCCAATGGTATTTTCTGGGAGGCTTTTGAGCCAATGCCGAGCTGGCCCTTTGAGCTTGAGGGGTAGGTATTTTATGGCATGGAGATCATTTCCTCTGGCCATATGTATGTGTAGGATATAATCCTCAATCCAGACTCCGGGGTCTGTTGTTCCGTCATATGCCTCTATGTTTACGGGTTTGAATCCCGCTGGAAATTCATGATCCAGTACCTCGTCGGTGAAACATAGTGTGTGTGCGGCGCCCCTGTATTTGGGTGTGTCGTTGTCTTCAAATGGTCGGCGGGTTGTGTTGCTTCCTGGAGTATTCTTTTTTGTCCCATAGATAGACCTGACCGAGTCATCCTTTTTCCGAGGATCTTTATGTTGATCATGTGCCGGCTTGTGTGCGGCGCCCCTTGCTGCTCTTAGCCTGTCATCTGGTCGTCTATCCGGCCAGGCGGCCTCTTTCTTTTTTAACTGCGGGGGCTCTAAGGCCTCCTCGTCGAATTCGGGCAACAGCTTGCGCTTCGGGTAGCTCTTTGCCTGGCGACTAGCGCCACATTTATCTGCGGTATTGAGTACTTTGCTCCATCTCATTCTGAGTGCGTCCTCCGCTGTTTTGAGCTTCCGCTTTTGCTTCTTCAAACTTCTTGCAGTAGAGACGAGCCTTTAATGAAGGTTCTTATGCTCTGGTGATGTGTTCGGCATGAGGTCGTCTAGGCTCTTGTTTTCGCCGGGGATGGGTTGCTTGTCCAGTTCATCATGTTCGGATGGTTGCTTGGTGGCATGTTCGCCGTCCACTGCTTCACCCTGCTCTAGGGCCGGGTCTGTATGGGTGCCGTTTTTATTGAGGCGGGACTTTGGGCGGCGCTTGCATCACCGTTTTGGTTGCTTGTTGGGGGAGTTATCCTTCGCCATGTCCCGTTGTTCCTCATTATCACTTCCTTTTGGTGTATCCACCATGTATACGTCGTGAGTTGGGGTGGCTTTCCAGTGCCCGATAGGCGCTGGTTCTTGGTCGTCTCCGGCATCGTCGTCCATACCCTCGATGTCTTCGTAGTCGAAGTCTAGCATGTCGGTTAGATTGTTGACAGTGGCTACTAAGTGGGTGGTGGGTGGGCATTGAATTTCTTCGTCGTCCGCATCCCAACCGTCCTGACCACAGTCCGGCCAAGGCTCTCCTAATAACGAGAGATACTTTAGCGAACTAAAGATGTCGCCGAAAGGTGAATGTTGAAAGATGTCCGCGGCAGTGAACTTCGCGATCGGCGCCCAACCAGATTCGATTGGAGGGGGCGCGGGAGGTTCGGAGTCCGGCGAGGAGTCCGGCACCTTGGAGTCACGAGCTTCATGAGGGACAAGGTCAGTGTTCGGCTCTATCGCCGTAGAGGTTGCAGCCCCCGAGGTGGTGTCTAGCCACCTGTCCTCGATCTGCGCAGTCGGCTCCGAATTGAAGATTGGAGCGGACTCGAGTGCGGCCTCCAGGGTACTGTCCGGCTGCAGAGCTAAATCATGCCCGTCGTGACAGTGCGGCGCGCTTGGCTGTGGCTCGAATCCATCGAAGATCAAGTCCCCGCGGATGTCAGCCCTGAAGTTCAAACTTCCAAATCCGACCTGACGGCCAGGGGCGTAGCTTTCGATCTGCTCTAGATGGCCAAGCGAATTGGCTCGTAGTGCAAAGCCGCCGAATACGAAGATCTGTCCGGGGAGGAAGGTCTCACCCTGGACTGCATCGTTGATGATGATCGAAGAAGCCATCGAGCCTATCGGTGACGACACAGAGGAACACTCAATGAAAGCACCAATGTCGGTGTCAAAACCGGTGGATCTCGGGTAGGGGGTCCCGAACTGTGCGTCTAGGCGGATGGTAACAGGAGACAAGGGACACGATGTTTTACCCAGGTTCGGGCCCTCTTGATGGAGGTAAAACCCTACATCCTACTTGATTAATATTGATGATGTGTGTTACAAGAGTAGATCTACCACGAGATCAAGGAGGCTAAACCCTAGAAGCTAGCCTATGGTATGATTGTTGTTCGTCCTACGGACTAAAGCCATCCGGTTTATATAGACACCGGAGAATGCTAGGGTTACACAGAGTCAGTTACAATGGTAGGAGATCTACATATCCGTATCGCCAAGCTTGCCCTCCACGCCAAGGAAAATCCCATCCGGACACGGGACGAAGTCTTCAATCTTGTATCTTCATAGTCTTGGAGTCTGGCCGATGATGATAGTTTGGCTATCCGGACACCCCCTAGTCCAGGACTCCCTCACTAACCATAGCATGAAACATGTGGATCCAAATCAGCCCCTTACGAAGCAACGCATAAACTAGGGTTTAAGCTTCTGTCACTCTAGCAACCCATCATCTACTTATTACCTCCCAATGCCTTCCTCTAGGCCCAAATAATGGGGAAGTGTTATGTAGTCGACGTTCACATAACACCACTAGAGGTTAGACAACATACATCTTATCAAAATATCAAACGAATACCAAATTCACATGACTACTGATAGCAAGACTTCTCCCTCGTCCTCAGGAACAAACGTAACTACTCACAAAGCATATTCATGTTCATAATCAGAGGGGTAATAATGTGCATATAGGATCTGAACATATGATCTTCCACCAAATAAACCAACTAGCATCAACTACAAAGATTAATCAACACTACTAGCAAACTACTAGCACCAATCCCGGACTTGGAGACAAGAATTGGATACAAGAGATGAACTAGGGTTTGGAGATGAGATGGTGCTGGTGAAGATGTTGATGGAGATTGCCCTCTCCCGATGACAGGAGCGTTGGTGATGACGATGGTGATGATTTCCCCCTCCCGGAGGGAAGTGTCCCCGGCAGAACAGCTCCGCTAGAGCCCTAGATTGGTTCCGCCAAGGTTCCGCCTTGTGGCGGCGGAGTCTCGTCCCGAAAGGTTCTCTTCTATTTTTTTCTCATCGAAAGACTTCATATGGGAGAAGATGGACGTCGGAGTGCCACCAGGGGGCCCATGAGGTAGGGGCGCGCCCAGGGGGGCGCCCCCACCCTCGTGAGCAGGGTGTGGGCCCCCTTGCCTTCATCTTTGGCGACGATTTTTCTTTATTTATTCTAAGGTATTCCATGGAGTTTCAGGACTTTTGGAGTTGCGCAGAATAGTCCTTCAATATTTGCTCCTTTTCCAGCCCAGAATTCCAGCTGCCGGCATTCTCCCTCTTCATGTAAACCTTGTAAAATAAAAGAGAATAGCCATAAGTATTGTGACATAATGTGAAATAACAGCCCATAATGCAATAAATATTGACATAAAAGCATGATGCAAAATGGACGTATTAACTCCCCCAAGCTTAGACCTCGCTTGTCCTCAAGCGAAAAGCCGATAACAATAAATATGTCCTCATGTTTAGAGGTAGAGGCGTCGATAAAAATAAAATACGGACATGAAGGCATCATGATTATTTCATAATAGCAACATATATAGATTTTGTCATATGATTACTCATGTTCAAGTAATGACTCATTCACAAAGCCAAAGCATGAATCAGAAACATTATTGGGCACTAACAATTATAATCTCAATCATTGAAGCAATTGCAATTTATCATAACATAGAAAAGAGGCTATGTCAGAGCTTAAAAGCAAGTCCACATACTCAACTATCATTTAGTCCTTCATAATTGCTAGCACTCATGCGATACTTGTGGTTACGGAGTTTTAATCGAACACAGAGAAAGATAGGGGCTTATAGTTTTGCCCCACAACCTTTTACCACAAGGGTAATGTCAACAATAACAATTCATGCTCCCCCACATCCAATTAGATATGTATATCATACTCTTTCCAACATGCTGAGCTTGCCAAAGGATAAAATGAAAAAGGAATGGTGAGGATAACCAAGACTCTTGTAAGGTAGAGGATAATGATAAAAGATAGGCCCTTCGCAAAGGGAAGCAGAGGTTGTCATGCGCGTTTAAGGTTGATGCACAAAATCTTAATGCAAAAGAACGTCACTTTATATTGCCCCTTGCATGTGAACCTTTATTATGCAGTCCGTCGCTTTTATTGCGTCCACAACAAGTTCGTACAAAGCTTATTTCTCTGCACTAATAAGTCATGCATATTTAGAGAGCAATTTTTATTGCTTGCACCGATGACAACTTACTTGAAGGATCTTACTCAATCCATAGGTAGATATGGTGGACTCTCATGGAAAAACTGGTTTAAGGGTATTTGGAAGCACAAGTAGTATTTCTACTTGGTGCTAAGAATTTGGCTAGCATGAGGGGGAAAGGCAAGCTCAACACGATAGAGGATCCATGACAACATACTTTATCTCGAATGTAAGAAAACATAACTCATTATGTTGTCTTCCTTGTCCAACCTCAACTCTTTAGCATGTCATATTTTAATGAGTGCTCCCAATCATAAAAGATGTCAATGATAATATATCTATATGTGTAACCTCTCTTTCCTTATTACTTCCTATTAATTGCAACGATGACCAAAGCTATATTTTCCAACTCCCAACAACTTTAAATCAGCATACTCTTTCTATGTGAAGTCATTACTTTCAATAAGATCAATATGAACTCTTGATTCTTTTTATTCTTTTCTTCTACTTACCCAAGATCATGGCAAAACAATCAAGCCCTAGACTCAATACTAATATTTGTTATATAGCTCACAGACTCGATTACAAAGAAGGATCATAAAGCAAAACTCAAAACTAGATCATGCCATGACTTTATTCTACTAAATCAAGATACTACTAATAGGATCGAACTAAGAAAAATTGTAAAGATAGAAGTTGTGATGGTGATATGATACCAGGGCACCTCCCCCAAGCTTGGCAGTTGCCAAGGGGAGTGCCCATACCCATGTGATTATTTCTCCTTCTTTGTTGTTGGTGTAATATTCTTGGCGATGATTCCCCTCAGAATACGATTATCCTCCTCGATCTTATTGACTTGCTGCTTGAGATCCATTATTTCCTTGCGGAGCTTCCCTGTAACGGCTAAAGCTCCTTGCACCCAAGGGTGTTGCATAGCTGCGGGAGAACAAGAGACACTCCTCCTCATATTTTCATAGGAAAGAAATTTGACATTGGAAGGGATAACCGAGTTTGGAATAGCTGAGCTCTGTAGTTCCCCCATCGTAAACCCAGCTCGGAGACGAGAGGTAACTTCTTGATCTTCCATGGCATCTACTCTCATCAGGTCAGCCTCCATCTCATCCTCCGTTGCTGGCCCAAAGTGGGTCGCTGTTTGCCCTTGGTTCCGGTGCCGGGTTAGATACCCGACTCTCCCCGACTGACTCTTGAGAAGACATCTTGCTTTAATCTGCAGCAGCAACAGCTCGAAACGAAAACAGAGGATATTTGCGTGATACGAGAGTCAAAACCTTCGGGAGTATATATAATGAACTTTTACCGACCAAAAGACGTGTCATGCAAGGAAACGGAGTCCGGAGGGCACACGAGGTAGGGGGCGCCCAGGGGGGTAGAGCGTGCCCTCCACCCTCGAGGAGGCCTCGTGTCCTCCCCGGACTGCTACTTATTTTTCTATTTTTCTAAATATTCCAAAACGGAGAAATATTGCCTTAAAAATTGTTTTGGAGTCGGTTTACTTACCGTACCACATACCTATTCCTTTTCGAAGTCTGGAACGTTCTGGAAATTGTCCTTTATATACTCCTCCGGGGTCACGGTTTCAATAATATTAGTTTGAACATTTATAGGATTACCTGAGATATAGTGTTTGATCCTTTGACCGTTTACCACCTTCGGATTTGTGCCTGCGAAGTTGTTGATTTTTATGGCACCAGAACAATAGACCTCCTCGATAACGTATGGACCTTCCCATTTAGAGAGAAGTTTTCCTGCAAAAAATCCTAAACAAGAGTTGTATAGCAATACATAATCACCGACATTAAACTCACGCTTTTGTATCCTTTTGTCATGCCACCGTTTAACTTTTTCTTTAAACAACTTGGCATTTTCATAAGCTTGGTGTCGGTGTCAAAACCGGTGGATCTCAGGTAGGGGGTCCCGAACTGTGCGTCTAGGCGGATGGTAACAGGAGACAAGGGACACGATGTTTTACCCAGGTTCGGGCCCTCTTGATGGAGGTAAAACCCTACGTCCTGCTTGATTAATATTGATAATGTGTGTTACAAGAGTAGATCTACCACGAGATCAAGGAGGCTAAACCCTAGAAGCTGGCCTATGGTATGATTGTTGTTCGTCCTACGGACTAAAGCCATCTGGTTTATATAGACACTGGAGAGGGCTAGGGTTACACAGAGTCGGTTACAATGGTAGGAAATCTACATATCCGTATCGCCAAGCTTGCCTTCCACGCCAAGGAAAGTCCCATCCGGACACGGGACGAAGTCTTCAATCTTGTATCTTCATAGTCTTGGAGTCCGGCCGATGATGATAGTTCGGCTATCCGAACACCCCCTAGTCCAGGACTCCCTCAGTAGCCCCTGAACCAGGCTTCAATGACGACGAGTACGACACACATATTGTCTTCGGCATTGCAAGGCGGGTTCCTCCTCCAAATAATTTGTGGAAGATTGTGAACACCAGGATAGTGTCCGGCTCTGCAAAATAAATTCCACGCACCACCGTAGAGAGAATAATATTTACACAAATTCAATCTGCTAACGTATTTGGTGGCATGACGTCACACCACAACCAAGCCTTTACTTGAATCGTTTTTATTGTACCACCTCAGCGTGTTTAGCGAAGCGGTTTCCTTGGCACGTCTTGTCGAAGCAGAGATCGTGTTCCCCTTATTCCGGGATTCCCATCAATACGAACGTGGGTGACCCAACCGCGCCATTGATTGCAGCGCTTGGGAGATAAGCGAGTTTTATCAGGCCTGTGGGGACACATGTTTTGGTCCGCCCATATAAGGGGATAAAGATCCAACCCTTTTACATGCACCTTCTTCCTCCTTGGCTTATCCATCTCCGTGAACTCGAGCTCCAACGCCCAAGTCCGCACATCTCACCTCAACCTCCTCCAACGATGTCCGGAGCAGGAGGCAAGTGGATGGCCTCCTCCGTCACGGAGGGGCACATCCAGAAGCTGCGCAGCGCCGGATATTTGTCCAGCAACATCGCGCATCGGCTCCCCGACGAGGGAGAGGTCATCCCCACCCCCAGGCCCCATGAGAGGGTAGTATTTCTTCCCCATTTCCTCCGCAGACTAGGCTTCCCACTCCACCCCTTTGTCCGGGGGCTCATGTTCTACTACGGCCTGGATTTCCATGATCTGGCCCCGAATTTCATCCTCAACATCTCGGCGTTTATCGTCGTGTGTGAGGCCTTCCTCTGCATCCAGCCCCACTTCGGCTTGTGGCTCAAGACCTTCAGTGTCAAGCCAAAGATTGTGAAGGGCAGCCAAGCGGAGTGCGGAGGCGCCATGGTGGGCCGGATGTCCAACGTTACTTGGCTTGAGGGCACTTTCATGGAAACCATTAACGGGTGGCAATCGAGGTGGTTCTACATCACTGAGCCGCGTGACCCTGAATGGGCAGCAGCCCCTGAATTCAGATCTGGCATCCCCACATGGCTCACCTCCTGGAAAGAGAGCGGCCGGACATGGGGTGATTCGGAGGAGCTGACCGGACTCCAGGCCTGCATCCAAAAGCTAGTGGACAAGAAGCTCAAGCTTGTCAACGTAGTCCAGGTCATGCTCATCCGCCGGATTCTCCCGTGCCAACGATGGGGCTTCAACATGTGGGAGTTCAATCCGGCGCAGCACCAGACTTTGAGCGGGCACTTCGACACTACGTACGAAGATGTCTGGAAAGTGCTGTTCAAGGGCGCCGAGGCTCCCGCATCCGCTACCGAAGATCGCGGATTCAGCTCGCAGCATCCGGCTGATGAGGTAAGTGATTTTGTCCTTTACGGGACGCTTGTTTTCCATAGTTTGACTCTATGCGGGATCTAAACTCCCTCTCCTTTGACAGGACTGGTTGGCGAAGGCCGAGCAGACTATCTGTCCGGTCCCATTGTCAGAGGACCCAGCGGACGCCCGCTTAACGGGGTTGCTGGCTCCGGCGCCCCATGTGGTGCCGGAGAAGAAGGCCAAGAAGAAGGCCATGGGGACTCGAAAGAGTTCCCGTTTTCAGGTGTTATTGGATGATGACTCCGAGGCTGACTCCTCTCGCAAAGGCGAGGAGGAGAAGAAGAAAGCCTCTCCCCCAGCGGGGGGAGGGAAGAAAAGGAAGGCCTCCCCAACGAGGGAGGCCGAAGGGTCCAAGAAGGGAAAAATTCTTTCCCCGGACTGCTCTGCCAACGCCAGCGACGACGACAAGGACTGGCCTCTAAGGGCCAAGCCCCTGGCGAGATCGTAAGTATCCGGACTCCCGAATAACTTCATGGTTTTTAGCCACATAATGTCTTTCTAATGCCGCATACAACCCTGCAGTCCGCCCAAGGATGATCTTCCCGCTTCGTCGAGCGGGTCCTTAGGTGCGTCGGATATGGATTCTCTTCCGACCGCCTCCACCCCCCGTGATGCGGACGATGCCGAGGTGGGATCCCGAGAAGGGATCCACCAAGAGGAGGAGGCCCCAGAGGTGTCGCAGAACAACCTCCCGGACTTTGCACCGGACTCGGCCCCGGAACCCATAGCGGTTCTGGAGTCTGGCGGGCGGCCCCTTCGTAAGAAGGGCAAGACCGTGAGGCCGGCAGCCTCCGTCCAACCGGAGGCGCCAGATAGCTTGTTGGAGGCGCTCAATGGCACCTCCATCGAAGAGGAACACTGCACTATTATGAGTGCGGTGATTCAGAAGGTTCAGCTCGCCAAGAGCGGGTTGACTGAAGCCTGCAGCAGCCTTCTAACAGGCTTTGAGGTAAGAATTTTGATATATGTAAAATAGTACCACATAGACAGTAGCCCCTGATGCTCGGTTCGGTGTCGGAAAGAAAAGCCGGACTGAGGATCTAAAAAGATATACGCAGGAGTCATAAAAAATATGTCAATATGGGATTGCAGGCTACGCTGCTGACCTCTGCCGCACTGATTGCGGAGGTCAATACTTTGAAGCAAAGCCTCGAGCGGTCCGAGAACAAGCTCGGCCGTGCCAAGAAGCAGCTCGAGGACAAGGACGGTGAGTAACACCTTATTAAAATTGTACCTTACAGAAAAGGATTTTGGTTGCAAGAAGAATGACAAGGATAACATGGGTATTGCAGGGGCCACTAACAAGGTGGCGACCCTGAAGGAGGCGGTGTCCGCGGCCGAATGTAATGCGGCCGCGGAGCGCACCGAGCGAGAGAAGCAGGAGGCGCGGGTGGCGGAGGTACAGCAAGAGCTCCAGGCTCTCGTGGAAAAACACGAGAGTTTGGAGCGTGACTCGAAGACTCGAGAGTCCGAGCTTGCAACGGCTCTTGAGAGTGCCAAAGCCGCTAAGGCGGAAGCCTATAAGGCCCTCCAGGAAGTCGAGGCATTGAAGAAAATAGCGGCGGGTAAGGCATTTTTCATGCAAAGTAAGCATGTGAGTGTGAATTACATATCACTTACCCAAATTCGGAGCTCTCCAGGAGCATTTGCAGATCTGCCCCGCGGCGTGTCCGATGCTGCCGCTTTCTACAGGGCCGAGGAAGGGAGCTCGACGGAGAAGGTCTTTTGGTCTCAGTATGCTGAGGCCGGACATCCGGTGCCCCTTAGCGACCAGCTGAAGCAGCTGGTCGAGCTCCACAAGGTGGCCGAACAGGCCATGAAGGGCCTCATAGTTTGGCTGTGGCCTAAGGAGGCCATGCCTGGGAGCTACTTCGGCCTGGTGCGGCGACTGGTGGATGCGTGCCCGTGGGTTGAAGTCATCAAGCACTCCGCCTGTATTGAAGGTGCTCGCCGGGCCCTTGCCCGCGCAAAGGTGCGCTGGGGCAAGATGGATGCCCAGAAGCTTGTGACGGATGCGCCACCGCAGGGCAAGGAGCATCGCACGCCCGAGATATATTATAAGAGTGTCCTGAAGGGTGCCCGCATTATTGCGGGTGAGTGCTCCAAAGATGTAATATTTGAGTAGACTCGTATTTTGTTATCCTGTGCGCTGAAAACTTAGTTCATATGCGTTAAGCAACGCTTGTTAATTTAAAATATTA
Source organism: Triticum aestivum (assembly GCF_018294505.1). Taxonomy (NCBI): domain Eukaryota; kingdom Viridiplantae; phylum Streptophyta; class Magnoliopsida; order Poales; family Poaceae; genus Triticum; species Triticum aestivum. Next base: position 49,313,142 of record NC_057804.1, read on the forward strand.
CCTTCTGTGCGGCTGTTTATCAAATCTGAGAGATGGCAAGTCGTCGGCTTCAGCCCCCATGCCACGAGTGTTGGGGTGTTCGGGATAAACTTGAGCACTCTTGTTCCCATTTTTGGGTCCATCTAGGGAGGCGCTCAACACAACGAACAAGGCAACCGGACTTATAATGCTTGAACACTCTCACTTAGCCATAGAATTCTACAATTTTAAATTTCGGCGAAGCCCCTAGTCTTCGGAAGGCCAAATTTGGGGCGCTATCCACGCCTGGGCCGGACAGAGCTGGCTCCTCGCTCTAAGCGGCATAAGTCTTTAGGGACTCGCAAAAAACCTCTCAAACAGCAACCGGCTCTCGCCTCATCATGACGGTCAGTTTTAGCTTTCTCCACTGAGGCGCTCGCCCAGCTCAACTGGGGCGCAATCGCAGTGGTTCTCCCAGTGCTACCTTAGCCGATACAATGGAACGTAAGGTACCAAAACATGGGAGTCGGGCAAACTCAACTATTGACCCAAGACATGATTCGGAGCCGATGCATATAATGCTATAAGTTCGGGGTGCCGCACTTGTGAAAGTGTTCGGACTTATCACACCATGATGCGGGAAACATAAGCCCCTGGTGTATTTAGCGGTACCAAAATGTACGAATGCAACATGTCATCAATGAACATATGTATAAGAAAGAAATGCAATTGGAAGCAAAAAGGTGTTGCATTACTTATTCAAGAAAAGACTGCTGTGAATGCAGAACGATACAAATGGTGCGATAAGCAAGGGATGGGACTATTAAACATGTCCCCCTCCAGGGGTAGGCTGCGGAATGGTGTATAAAACAGATTTAATGCTCGTAATGGAGACCACCTGGATATTCGTTGTAGCCTTTCTCCTTCCCTGGCTGTTGCATCATGAGTTCGGCAGGTCTGCTGCCGGACAGGGCCTCTGACGAACGGAGTCCTGTGGGTAAAAAGAAAAAGAAAAAAAAGAAAAAAAGAACGACACACTTGAGAGCCCCTGGTGTGGTTGAGCCGCAGTCTGGGCCTATCGTGGTCGTGCCCCTCTCCCCATGCCCATGGTATCTCCAAAGCATAATGGTGTACGCGAAGGACCTGTCTTGACGTTTTGCAGGGGCTGGGGTTGGGGACGCACTGCTACGCGTGCTCGGAACGTGCCAAGCGGTCTTGTTGTAGGTTACTCCGGGCGCGTTTAGCCGTGTCCGGTCGCTTAACGGCCGGACTCGAGAATTGCCTTAAGAGGCTGCACTGTACTTGTGCCGCGAGAGCCGATGTATGTTCCTCCGTTCGAAGAGAGCGTTCAGTATTTTCGTTGACCGTTATGACTCCTTGAGGGCCTAGCATCTTGAGCTTGAGGTATGCATAGTGCGGCACCGCGTTGAACTTTGCAAACGCAATACCTCCGAGCAGGGCATGATAGCCGCTGCGGAACGGAACTATGTCAAAGATTAACTCCTCGCTTCGGAAGTTATCCGGGGATCCGAAGACCACTTCCAGTGTAACTGAGCCTGTACAATTGGCTTCTACACCTGGTATGACGCCTTTAAAGGTTGTCTTGGTTGGTTTAATCCTTGAGGGGTCTATGCCCATTTTGCGCACTGTATCCTGATAAAGCAGGTTTAGGCTGCTGCCGCCATCCATCAGGACTCTGGTGAGGTGAAATCCATCGACGATTGGGTCTAAAACCAATGCGGCGAATCCGCCGTGGCGGATGCTGGTGGGGTGGTCCCTTCGGACAAAAGTGATCGGGCAGGAGGACCATGGATTGAACTTCGGGGCAACTGGCTCCATCGCGTATACATCCCCAAGTGCACGCTTCCGCTCCCTTTTGGGTATGTGTGTTGCGTATATCATGTTCATCGTCCACACTTGTGGGGGGAAACCCTTCTGTCCTCTGTTGTTCGGCAGTCGGGTCTCTTCCTTGTCATCACTATGCAGCCCCTTGTCGTTGTTTTCGGCAATTAACTTGCCTGCCTGCTTGAATACCCAACAGTCCCTGTTGGTGTGGTTGGCTGGCTTTTCGGGGGTGACGTGTATCTGGCACGAGCGGTCGAGTATTCGGTCCAAATTGGACGGACCCGGAGTAGTTCTTTTGAATGGCTTTTTCCACTGACCGGGTTTAGAGCCTCTGAATCCGGCATTGACGGCCGTATCTTCACTATTATCGCCGTTAATGCGGCGTTTGTTTTTGTTGCGACGCGACCTGCCATTACGGTCCTTGATATCCGGACTGCCAGAATTTTTGCTGAGCTTGTTGCTGCGTGCTAGCCAGCTGTCCTCACCCGCGCAGAAGCGGGTCATGAGTGATGTGAGGGCTGCCATGGATTTCGGCTTTTCCTGTCCCAGGTGCCGGGCAAGCCACTCGTCGCGGATGTTATGCTTGAAGGCCGCGAGGGCCTCCGCATCCGCCCAGTCGACGATTTGGTTTTTCTTGGTTAAGAACCGTGTCCAGAATTGTCTGGCCGATTCGTCTGGCTGCTGAATTATGTGGCTTAGGTCATCAGCGTCTGGTGGTCGCACATACGTGCCTTGGAAGTTATCGAGGAATGCGGCTTCCAGGTCTTCCCAACTCCCGATTGACTCTGCTGGCAAGCTGTTAAGCCAATGCCGGGCTGATCCTTTAAGTTTGAGTGGGAGATATTTGATGGCGTGAAGATCGTCACCGCGGGCCATGTGGATGTGGAGGAGATAGTCTTCGATCCAAACCGCAGGGTCTGTTGTGCCGTCGTAAGATTCAATATTAACGGGTTTAAACCCTTAGGGGATTTGATGATCCATTACTTCATCTGTGAAGCATAGTGGGTGTGCGGCGCCTCTGTACTGGGCGATATCACGACGGAGCTCAAAAGAGCTTTGTCTGTTTTGTTCGGCCCGGCCAGACTTACTGTGTCCGGCGCGACGGTTGTCGTCGCGTATCATGGGGCGCCCACGCGATCCGTAGATCGATCTTGATTGTCTTGCCTTATCCTCCAATATATCTCGCAAGTCCGGAGCGTTCCCCTGTGGCCTTGTGCTTTTCGAGCGATGTCGGGGTACGGTTCTAGTGAAGGGCCTAGAGGCCTCTCTGTCGCGACCACGGGGTGGTCGGTCAGCCGTATTGTCTGCTGGTGATGCAGGTTCATACGCCTCCTCCTCTAATCGGGGGAGCATCTTGCGTTTAGGGTAGCTTTTGGAGGGGCGTTCGAGCTCATGCTCTTCGGCCGCGAGGACTTCAGTCCATTTGTCGGCTAGCAGATCTTGATCAGCTCTAAGCTGTTGCTGCTTTTTCTTGAGGCTGTTTGCCGTGACCATAAGCCTGCGTTTGAAACGCTCTTGTTCGACGGGATCCTCAGGCACGACGAATTCGTCGTCGTCGAGGCTTGCCTCGTCTCCGGAGGGAGGCATATAATCCTCTACCTCTTCTTCTGCCGCTCTCTCATGAGGGCTGGCGTCTCCGTCCTCCTGTGCTGAATCTTGCTGGAGTGGGTTGTCTTTAGCACTGTCTGGGGTGTTATTATCTCCGGTGCCGGAATCTTCATTCTTGTTGTGGCGGGATTTAGAACGGCGCCACTGACGCCGGCGCTTGAGCTGTTTCTTGGAGGGGTCATCCTCCGTTGTTCCTTCGCCATTCCCATCCTTTGGGATATCCACCATGTATATGTCATATGATGAGGTGGCTTTCCAGTGCCCGGTAGGCGCTGGTTCTTGGTCGTCTCCGGCATCGTCGTCCATACCGTCGATGTCTTCGGAGTCGTAGTCTAGTATATCGGTTAGATCGTCGACAGTGGCTACTAAGTGGGTGGTGGGTGGGCTTTGAATTTCTTCGTCGTCCGCATCCCAACCGTCCTGACCGCAGTCTGACCGGGGCTCTCCTGATAACGAGAGATACTTTAGCGAACTCAAGATGTCGCCAAAAGGTGAGTGTTGAAAGATGTCCGCCGCGGTGAACTCCATGATGGGCGCCCAATCGGATTCGATCGGAGGGGGCGCGGGAGGCTCGGAGTCCGGCGAGGAGTCCGGCTCCTCGGAGTCACGGGCTTCATGAGGGACAAGATCAGTGTTCGGCTCTATCACCGTAGAGGTTGCAGCCCCCGAGGCGGTGTCTAGCCACCCGTCCTCGATCTGCACAGTCGGATCCGAATTGAAGATTGAAGCGGACTCAAGTGTGGCCTCCAGGGTACTGTCCGGCTGCAGAGCTAAATCATGCCCGTTGTGACAGTGCGGCGCGCTTGGCTGTGGCTCGAATCCATCGAAGATCAAGTCCCCGCGAATGTCAGCCGTGAAGTTCAAACTTCCAAATCTGACCTGACGGCCAGGGGCGTAGCTTTCGATCTGCTCTAGGTGGCCAAGCGAATTGGCCCGCAGTGCAAAGCCGCCGAATACGAAGATCTGTCTGGGGAGGAAGGTCTCACCCTGGACTGCGACATTGACGATGATCGAATAAGCCATCGAGCCTATCGGTGACGACACAGAGGAACTCTCAATGAAAGCACCAATGTCGGTGTCAAAACCGGTGGATCTCGGGTAGGAGGTCCCGAATTGTGCGTCTAGGCGGATGGTAACAGGAGACAAGGGACACGATGTTTTACCCAGGTTCGGGCCCTCCTGATGGAGGTAAAACCCTACGTCCTGCTTGATTAATATTGATAATGTGTGTTACAAGAGTAGATCTACCACGAGATCAAGGAGGCTAAACCCTAGAAGCTAGCCTATGGTATGATTGTTGTTCGTCCTACGGACTAAAGCCATCCGGTTTATATAGACACCAGAGAGGGCTAGGGTTACACAGAGTCGGTTACAATGGTGGGAAATCTACATATCCGTATCGCCAAGCTTGCCTTCCATGCCAAGGAAAGTCCCATCCGGACACGGGACGAAGTCTTCAATCTTGTATCTTCATAGTCTTGGAGTCCGGCCGATGATGATAGTTCGGCTATCCGGACAATCCCTAGTCCAGGACTCCCTTACTTGGGCTCTCCATTCATCAAGTGAGCTAATATCAAATAACCTCTTCTCACCAGCAAGTTTGAAATCATAGTTGAGCTCTTTAATAGCCCAATATGCCTTATGTTCTAGTTCGAGAGGTAAGTGACAAGCTTTTCCATAGACCATTTTGTACGGAGACATACCCATAGGATTTTTATAAGCAGTTCTATAGGCCCATAATGCATCATCAAGTTTCTTGGACCAATTCTTTCTAGACCTATTGACAGTCTTTTGCAAAATTAATTTGAGCTCTCTATTGCTCAACTCTACTTGACCACTAGACTGCAGGTGATAAGGAGATGCAATTCTATGATTAACGTCGTATTTAGCAAGCATCTTACGGAAAGCACCATGGATAAAGTGTGAACCACCATCAGTCAATAAGTATCTAGGTACTCCAAACATAGGAAAAATAACTTCCTTAAGCATTTTAATAGAAGTGTTATGATCAGCACTACTAGTTGGAATAGCTTCCACCCACTTAGTAACATAATCAACAGTAACTAAAATATGTGTGTATCCATTAGAGGCAGGAAAAGGTCCCATATAATCAAAGCCCCAAACATCAAATGGCTCAATAACAAGTGAATAATTCATAGGCATTTCTTGACGTCTACTAATATTACCAATTCTTTGACATTCATCGCAAGACAAAACAAACTTACAGGCATCCTTCAAGAGAGTAGGCCAATAAAAACCGGATTGCAATACCTTATGTGCAGTTCTATCTCCAGCATGGTGTCCTCCATAAGCTTCGGAGTGACACTTGCATAGGATCTGTTCCTGTTCATGCTCAGGTACACAACATCTAATGACACCATCTACTCCTTCTTTATAAAGATGTGGGTCATCCCAAAAGTAATGTCGCAAGTCATAGAAAAACTTTTTCTTTTGTTGGTATGTGAAGCTAGGCGGTATAAATTTAGCAACAATATAATTAGCATAATCAGCATACCAAGGAGTGCTACGAGAAGTGCTTATGACATTTAGTTGCTCATCAGGAAAGCTATCATCAATAGGTAGTGGGTCATCAAGAACATTCTCTCACCTAGACAAGTTGTCTGCAACAGGGTTCTCAGCTCCCTTTCTATCAACAATATGCAAATCAAATTCTTGAAGCTGGAGAACCCATCTAATAAGTCTAGGTTTTGCATCCTTCTATTCCATAAGATATTTAATAGCAGCATGATCAGTGTGAATAGTAACTTTGGAATCAACAATATAAGGTCTAAACTTATCACAAGCAAACACAACTGCTAAAAGTTCCTTTTCGGTAGTAGCATAATTTCTTTGAGCACTGTCTAGAGTCTTACTAGCATAATGAATAACATTTAATTTCTTATCAACTCTCTGCCCTAGAACAGCACCTACAGCATAATCGCTAGCATCACACATAATTTCAAAAGGTAAATTCCAATCAGGTGGCTGAACAACAGGTCCAAAGACTAATGCTTTCTTAAGTATTTCAAATGCTTCTACACAATCATCAACAAAGACAAATGGTACATCTTTTTGTAATAAATTAGTTAGAGGCCGAGAAATTTTTGAGAAGTCCTTAATGAACCTCCTATAAAATCCGGCGTGGCCAAGGAAACTTCTTATACCTTTGATGTCCTTGGGACATGGCATCTTTTCAATAGCATCAACCTTGGCTTTGTCAACTTCAATACCTCGTTTAGAAACTTTGTGCCCCAAGACAATACCTTCATTAACCATAAAGTGGCACTTTTCCCAATTCAAGACAAGATTAGTTTTGTCACATCTCTGTAAAACTCGATCAAGATTGCTTAAGCAATCATCAAAAGAGGAACCATAGACAGAAAAGTCGTCCATGAAAACCTCACAAATCTTTTCGCAAAAGTCAGAGAATATAGCCATCATGCATCTTTGAAAGGTAGCAGGTGCATTACATAAACCAAAAGGCATACGTCTATAAGCAAAAGTACCAAAAGGGCATGTAAAAGTAGTCTTTGATTGATCTTTAGCCGACACAGGTATTTGAGAGAAACCAGAATAACCATCTAGAAAGCAATAACGTGTATGTTTGCATAGTCTTTCTAGCATTTCAGCAATAAAAGGTAAAGGGTAATGATCTTTCATAGTAGCCTTATTTAATTTGCGGAAATCAATTACCGTCCTATAACCTGTGATGATTCTTTGCGGAATCAATTCATCTTTATCATTAGGGACAACAGTAATACGTCCCTTCTTAGGGACACAATGGACAGGACTTACCCACTGACTATCAGCAACGGGATAAATTATACCTGCCTCCAGAAGCTTGAGTATTTCTTTTCTTACCACTTCTTTCATTTTAGGATTCAAACGTCATTGAGGATCACAAACTGGTTTGGCATCAGCTTCCAAATTTATTTTATGTTGACATAGAGTGGGACTAATGCCCTTAAGATCATCCAGAGTATATCCAATAGCGGCACGATGCTTCTTCAGAGTTTTCAATAATCTTTCTTCTTCATGCTCTGAAAGGTTAGCGCTAATAATAACAGGATATATTTTCTTTTCATCAAGATAAGCATATTTAAGATTATCAGGCAACGGTTTGAGCTCAAACACGGGATCACCCTTGGGTGGAGGGGGGTCCCCTAGGATTTCAACAGGCAAATTGTGTTGCAGAATAGGTTCCTGTTTAAAGAATACTTCATCTATTTCCCTTCATTCATTCATGAACATATCATTTTCATGGTCTAGCAAATAGTGTTCTAAAGGATCACTAGGAGGTACAGCAATAGAAGCAAGACCAATAATTTCATCCTTACTAGGCAATTCTTCCTCACGATGTTGTTTACTAAATTTAGAGAAATTAAACTCATGAACCATATCATCCAAGCCAACAGTAACAACATTCTTTTTGCAATCTATCATAGCATTAACAGTACGCAAGAAGGGTCTACCAAATATAATGGGACAAAAGCTATCTTGTGGAGAATCAAGAATAAGAAAATCACCAGGATATTTGGTTTTCCCACACAAGACTTCAACATCTCTAACAATTCCCATTGGAGATATAGTATCTCTATTTGCAAGTTTAATTGTAACATCAATTTCTTCTAACTCAGTAGGTGCAATCTCATGCATAATTTCTTTGTATAAGTCAATGGGTATAACACTAGCACTAGCACCCATATCACATAAGCCATGATAACAATGATCTCCTATTTTAACAGAAATAACAGGCACGCCTACCACAGGTCTATGTTTATCTCTATCACAGGGTTTAACAATTCTAGCAGTTTCACCAGTGAATTGAATAACATGCCCATCAATATTATCTGACAAGAGATCTTTAACAATAGCAATATTGGGTTCTACTTTGACTTGCTCAGGGGGTGTATAAGTCCTAGTATTGCTTTTATGAACAACAGTTGAAGCTTTAGCATGATCCTTCATTCTAACAGGGAAAGGAGGTTTCTCAACATAAGAAATAGGAACAATAGGATCATTATAAGTGACAGTCTTTTCTTCAACTTTAATAGGTGCAGCTACTTTTACTTCTATGGGAGGATGATATTTAAACCACTTCTCCTTGGGGAGATCAACATAAGTAGCAAAAGATTCACAGAAAGAAGCTACTATCTCATAGTCAAGTCCATATTTAGTGCTAAACTTACGGAAAACATCGGTATCCATAAAAGATTTAACACAGTCAAACTTGGGTGTCATACCTGACTCCTTACCTTTGTCGAGGTCCCAATCTTCAGAGTTGCGTTTAATTCTATCCAATAAATTCCATACAAATTCAATAGACTTCATCATAAAAGATCCAGCACAAGAAGTATCGAGCATGGTGCGATTGTTATCAGAAAGCCGAGCGTAAAAATTCTGGAGAATTTTCAATTTTTAGAGCTCATGATTGGGACATGAATATAACCTTGATTTAAGCCTCCCCCAAGCTTGAGCGATGCTTTCTCCTTCACGAAGCCAAAAATTATATATATAATTGCGATCACGATGAACAAGATGCATAGGGTAATACTTTTGATGAAATTCCAATTTCACTCTTTTATAGTTCCATGATCTCGTATCATCACATAGCCTATACCATGTAAATGCATCTCCCTCCAAAGATAAAGGGAAAGCCTTCTTCTTAACAACATCATCGGGTATACCTGCAAGCTTAAATAGTCCAAAAATATCATCCACAAAGCGTAGATGTTCGTCAGGATGCTTTGTTCCATCTCCTGTAAAAGTGTTAGCTAGCAGTTTTTCCATCATACCCGAAGGAATTCCAAAAGGAGTTTCATTTTTAATAGATTCAATAGGTTCAGAAGGTTGAGGAGCAACTCTTGGCTCAACCGGACGGGGTGAAGATACCCCAAACAAGCCCCTCAAACAATTACTTTCCATGGTGATAGGTGACAGAAAATTTCAGCACACTAAATAAATTTTTCCTTACCAAATTCCACCTACCAAAGGCGCCTCACTCCCCGGCAACGGCGCTAGAAAAGAGTCTTGATGACCCACAAGTATAGGGGATCTATCTTAGTCCTTTCGATAAGTAAGAGTGTCGAACCCTACGAGGAGCAGAAGGAAATGATAAGCGGTTTTCAGCAAGGTATTCTCTGCAAGTACTGAAATAAGTGGTAACAGATAGTTTTGTGATAGGATAAATTGTAACGAGCAACAAGTAACAAAAGTAAATAAAGTGCAGCAAGGTGGCCCAATCCTTTTTGTAGCAAAGGACAAGCTTGGACAAACTCTTATAATAGGAAAAGCGCTCCCGAGGACACATGGGAATATCGTCAAGCTAGTTTTCATCACGCTCATATGATTCACGTTCGGTACTTTGATAATTTGATATGTGGGTGGACCGGTGCTTGGGTACTGCCCTTACTTGGACAAGCATCCCACTTATGATTAACCTCTATTGCAAGCATCCGCAACTACGATAAAAGTATTAAGGTAAACCTAACCATAGCATGAAACATGTGGATCCAAATCAGCCCCTTACGAAGCAACGCATAAACTAGAGTTTAAGCTTCTGTCACTCTAGCAACCCATCATCTACTTATTACTTCCCAATGCCTTCCTCTAGGCCCAAATAATGGGGAAGTGTTATGTAGTCGACGTTCACATAACACCACTAGAGGTTAGACAACATACATCTTATCAAAATATCGAACGAATACCAAATTCACATGACTACTAATAGCAAGACTTCTCCCTTGTCCTCAGGAACAAACGTAACTACTCACAAAGCATATTCATGTTCATAATCAGAGGGGTAATATGTGCATATAGGATCCAAACATATGATCTTCCACCAAATAAACCAACTAGCATCAACTACAAAGAGTAATCAACACTACTAGCAAACTACTAGCACCAATCCCGGACTTGGAGACAAGAATTGGATACAAGAGATGAACTAGGGTTTGGAGATGACATGGTGTTGGTGAAGATGTTGATGGAGATTGCCCTCTCCCGATGACAGGAGCGTTGGTGATGACGATGGTGATGATTTCCCCCTCCCGGAGGGAAGTGTCCCCGGCAGAACAGCTCCGCCAGAGCCCTAGATTGGTTCCGCCAAGGTTCTGCCTCGTGGCGGCGGAGTCTCGTCCCGAAAGGTTCTATTATATTTTTTCTCATCAAAAGACTTCATATGGGAGAAGATGGACGTCAGAGAGCCACCAGGGGGCCCACGAGGTAGGGGGCGCGCCCCCACCCTCGTGAGCAGGGTGTGGGCCCCCTGGCCTTCATCTTTGGCGACGATTTTTCTTTATTTATTCTAAGGTATTCTGTGGAGTTTCAGGACTTTTGGAGTTGCATAGAATAGTCCTTCAATATTTGCTCCTTTTCCAGCCCAGAATTCCAGCTGCCGGCATTCTCCCTCTTCATGTAAACCTTGTAAAATAAAAGAGAATAGCCATAAGTATTGTGACATAACATGAAATAACAACCCATAATGCAATAAATATTGACATAAAGCATGATGCAAAATGGACGTATCACGCCCCTGGCCATCAGGTCAGATTTGGAAGCCTGAATTTTGTGGCCGATATCCGTGGAGACTTGATCTTTGATGGATTCGAGCCCCTGACGGCTACCCCCGGCACTGTTGGGGAACGTAGTATTTTCAAAATTTTCCTACGTACACGCAAGATCATGGTGATGGCATAGCAACGAGAGGGGAGAGTGTTGTCCACGTACCCTCGTAGACCATAAGCAGAAGCGTTAGCACAACGCGGTTGATGTAGTCGTACATCTTCACGATCCAACCGATCCAAGCACCGAACGTACGGCACCTCCGAGTTCAGCACACGTTCATCTCCATGACGATCCCCGGGCTCCGATCCAGGAAAGCTTCGGGGATGAGTTCCGTCAGCACGACGGCGTGGTGACGATGATGATGTTCTACCGGCGCAGGGCTTCATCTAAACTCCGCGACGATATGACCGAGATGGAATATGGTGGAGGGGGGCACCGCACACGGCTAAGGAACGATCCGTAGATCAACTTGTGTGTTATGGGGTGCCCCCCTGCCCCCGTATATAAAGGAGGGAGGGGGAGGTGCGGCCGGCCCCCTTGGGGTGCGCCTGGAGGAGTCCTACTCCCACCGGGAGTAGGACTCCCCCCTCTTGCCTTGGTGGAGAAGGAAAGGGGGGAGGGGAAAGAGGAAAGGGGGCGCCGCCCCCCCCCCTTCCTTGTCCTATTCGGACTAGGGGGGAGGGGGCGCGCGGCCTGCCCTGTCCGGCCCTCCTCTTCTCCCTCGTGGCCCACTAAGGCCCATTAACCCCCGGGAGGGTTCCGGTAACCCCCCGGTGTTCCCGTAAAATCCCGATTTCACGCGGAACCTTTCCGATGTCCAAACATAGGCTTCCAATATATCAATCTTTACGTCTCGACCATTTCGAGACTCCTCGTCATGTCCCCGCTCTCATCCGGGACTCCGAACTCCTTCGGTACATCAAAACTCATAAACTCATAATATAACTGTCATCGAAACCTTAAGCGTGCGGACCCTATTGGTTCCTACATATTCTACGAAGATCTTTATCGGTCAGACCGCATAACAACATACGTTGTTCCCTTTGTCATCGGTATGTTACTTGCCCGAGATTTTATCGTCGGTATCCAATACCTAGTTCAATCTCATTACCGGCAAGTCTCTTTACTCGTTACGTAATGCATCATCCCATAACCAACTCATTGGTCACATTGCTTGCAAGGCTTATAGTGATGTGCATTACCGAGAGGGCCCAGAGATACCTCTCCGACAATCGGAGTGACAGAACCTAATCTCGAAATACGCCAACTCAACATGTACCTTCGGAGACACCTGTAGTACTCCTTTATAATCACCCAGTTACGTTGTGACGTTTGGTAGTACCCAAAGTGTTCCTCCGGTAAACGGGAGTTGCATAATCTCATAGTTACAGGAACATGTATAAGTCATGAAGAAAGTAATAGGAATATACTAAACGATCAAGTGCTAGGCTAACGGAATGGGTCATGTCAATCACATCATTCTCCTAATGATGTGATCCCATTAATCAAATGACAACACATGTCTATGGTTAGGAAACATAACCATCTTTGATTAATGAGCTAGTCAAGTAGAGGCATACTAGTGACTATATGTTTGTCTATGTATTCACACATGTATCATGTTTCCGGTTAATACAATTCTAGCATGAATAATAAACATTTATCATGAAATAAGGAAATAAATAATAACTTTATTATTGCCTCTAGGGCATATTTCCTTCAGTCTCCCACTTGCGCTAGAGTCAATAATCTAGTTCACATCGCTATGTGATTTAACACCAATATTCACATCTGCATGTGATTAATACCCATAGTTCACATCATCATGTGATCAACACCCAAAGGGTTTACTAGAGTCAATAATCTAGTTCACATCGCTATGTGATTAACACCCAAAAGAGTACTAAGGTATGATCATGTTTTGCTCGTGACAGAAGCTTAGTCAACGGGTCTGTCATATTCAGAGCTGTATGTATTTCGCAAATATTCTATGTCCACAATGCTATGCACGGAGCTACTCTAGCTAATTGCTCCCACTTTCAATATGTATCCAGATTGAGACTTAGAGTCATCTGGATTGGTGTAAAATCTTGCATCGTTGTAACTTTAATGACGGGCTCTTTTATCACCTCCATAATCGAGAAACATCTCCTTAGTCCTCACTAAGGATATTCTTGACCCATGTCCAGTGATCTACTTATTAGATCAAAATTGTATTCCTTTGCCAAACACAGAGCAAGGTATACAATAGGTCTGGTTCACAGCATAGCATACTTTATAGAACCTATGACTGAGGCATAGGGAATGACTTTTCATTCTCTTTCTATTTTCTGCAATGGTCGGGTCTTGAATCTTACTCAACTTCACACCTTGTAACACAGGCAAGAACTCCTTCTTTGGTTGTTCCATTTTGAACTATTTCAAAAATTTATCAAGGTATGTACTCATTGAAAAATCTTATCAAGCATCTTGATCTATCTATATAGATCTTGATGCTCAATGTGTAAGCAGCTTCGCCGAGGTCTTGCTTTGAAAAACTCTTATTCAAGTATCCTTTCATGCTATCCAGAATTTCCATATCATTTCCAATTAACAACATGTCATCCACATATAATATTAGAAATGCTACAGAGCTCCCACTCACTTTCTTGTAAATACAGGCTTCTTCAAAAGTCTGTATAAAACCATATGCTTTGATCAACTCATCAAAGCATATATTCCAACTCCGAGATGCTTGCACCAGTCCATAGATGGATCGCTGGAGCTTGCACAATTTGTTAGCACCTTTAGGATTGACAAAACCTTCTGGTTGCATCATATACAACTCTTCTTTAAGAAAACCTTTAAGGAATGCAGTTTTGTTTATCCATTTGCCAGATTTCATAAAATGCGGCAATTGCTAACATGATTCAGACAGACTTAAGCTTTGATACGAGTGAGAAAATCTCATCGTATTTAATACTTTGAACTTGTCGAAAACCTTTCGTAACAAGTCAAGCTTAGTAGATAGTTACACTACTATCAGTGTCCGTCTTCCTCTTGAAGATCCATTTATTTAACATGGCTTGCTGATCATCGAGCAAGTCAATCAAAGTCCATACTTTGTTCTCATACATGGATCATATCTCAGATTTTATGGCCTCAAGCCATTTCGTGGAATCTGGGCTCATCATCGCTTCCTCATAGTTCGTAGGTTCATCATGGTCTAGTAACATGACTTCCAGAACATGATTACCGTACCACTTTGGTGCGGATCTTACTCTGGAAGACCTACGAGGTTTGGCAGCAACTTGATCTGAAGTTTCATGATCATCATCATTAACTTCCTCACTAATTGGTGTAGTAATCACTGGAACTGATTTCTGTGATGAACTACTTTCCAATAAGGGAGAAGGTACAATTACCTCATCAAGTTCTACTTTCCTCCCACTCACTTCTTTCGAGAGAAACTTATTCTCTAGAAAGGATCCATCTTAGCAACGAATAACTTGCCTTCGGATCTGTGATAGAAGGTGTACCCAATAGTTACCTTTGGGTATTCTATGAAGACGCACTTCTCCGATTTGGGTTCGAGCTTATCAGGTTGAAAACCCTTTTTTTCATATAAGCATCGCAACTCCAAGCTTTAAGAAACGACAGCTTAGGTTTACTGCTAAACCATAGTTCATACGGTGTCGTCTCAACGGATTTAGATGTTGCCCTATTAAACGTGAATGCAGCTGTCTCTAATGCATAACCCCAAAATGATAGTGGTAAACCGATAAGAGACATCATAGATCGCACCATATCTAGTAAAGTACGGTTACGACGTTCGGACACACCATAACGTTGTGGTGTTCCAGGTGGCGTGAGCTGTGAAACTATTCCACATTGTTTTAATTGAAGACCAAACTCGTAACTCAAATATTCGTCTCCGCGATCAGATCGCAGAAACTTTATTTTCTTGTTACGATGATTTTTCCACTTCACTCTGAAATTCTTTGAACCTTTCAACTATTTCAGACTTATGTTTCATCAAGTAGATATACCCATATCTGCTCAAATCATCTTGTGAAGGTCAGAAAATAACGATACTTGCCACGAGCATCAACACTCATTGGATCGCATACATCGGTATGTATTATTTCCAATAAGTCAGTAGCTTGTTCTATTGTTCCGGAGAACGGAGTTTTAGTCATCTTGCCCAAAAGGCACGGTTCGCAAGCATCAAATGATTCATAACCAAGTGATTCCAAAAATCCATCTTTATGGAGTTTCTTCATGCGATTTACACCGATATGACCCAAACGGCGGTGCCACAAACAAGTTGCACTATCATTATTAACTTTTCATCTTTTGGCATCAATATTATGAATATGTGTATCACTACGATCGAGATCCAACAAACTATGTTCATTGGGTGTATGACCATCGAAGGTCTTATTCATGTAAACAGAACAACAATTATTCTCCGACTTTAAATGAATAACCGTATTGCAATAAACATGATCAAATCATATTCATGCTCAACGCAAACGCCAAATAACATTTATTTAGGTTTAACACTAATCCCGAAACTATAGGGAGTGTGCGATGATGATCATATCAATCTTGGAACTACTTCCAACACTCATCGTCACTTCCCCTTCAACTAGTCTCTGTTTATTCTGTAACTCCTGTTTCGAGTTACTAATCTTAGCAACCAAACAAGTATCAAATACTCAGGGGCTACTATAAACACTAGTAAGGCACACATCAATAACCTGTATATCAAATATACCCTTGTTCACTTTGCCATCCTTCTTATCCACCAAATATTCAGGGCATTTCCGCTTCCAGTGACCATTTCCTTTGCAGTGTAAGCACTCAGTTTCAGGCTTTGGTTCAGCTTTGGGCTTCTTCGTGGGAGTGACAACTTTCTTGTCATTCTACTTGAAGTTCCCCTTTCTTTCCCTTTGCCCTTTTCTTGAAACTAGTGATCTTGTCAACCATCAACACTTGATGCTCTTTCTTGATTTCTACCTTCGTCGATTTCAACATCATGAAGAGATCGGGAATCATTTTCGTCATCCCTTGCATACTATAGTTCATCACAAAGTTCTACTAACTTGGTGATGGTGACTAGAGAACTCTGTCAATCACTATCTTATCTGGAGGATTAACTCCCACTTGATTCAAGCGATTGAAGTACCCAGACAATCTGAGCACATGCTCACTAGTTGAGCGATTCTCCTCCATCTTTTAGCTAAAGAACTTGTTGGAGACTTCATATCTCTCAACTCGGGTATTTTCTTAAAATATTAACTTCAACTCCTGGAACATCTCATATGGTCCATGACGTTCAAAACGTCTTTGAAGTCCCGATTCTAAGCCGTTAAGCATGGTGCACTAAACTATCAAGTAGTCATCATATTGAGCTAGCCAAACGTTCATAACGTTTGCATCTGCTCCTGCAATAGGTCTGTCACCTAGCGGTGCATTAAGGACATAATTCTTCTATGCAGCAATGAGGATAAACCTCAGATCACGGATCCAATCCGCATCATTGCTACTAACATCATTCAACACAATTTTCTCTAGGAACATATCAAAATAAACATATGAAAGCAACAACGCGAGCTATTGATCTATAACATAATTTGCAGAATACTACCAGGACTAAGTTCATGATAAATTTAAGTTCAATTAATCATATTACTTAAGAACTCCCACTTAGACAGACATCTCTCTAGTCATCTAAGTGATCACGTGATCCAAATCAACTAAACCATGTCCGATCATCACGTGAGATGGAGTAGTTTCAATGGTGAACATCATTATGTTGATCATATCTACTATATGATTCATGCTCGACCTTTCGGTCTCCGTGTTCCGAGGCCATATCTGTATATGCTAGGCTCGTCAAGTTTAACCCGAGTATTCCGCGTGTGCAACTGTTTTGCACCCGTTGTATTTGAACGTAGAGCCTATCACACCCGATCATCACGTGGTGTCTCAGCACGAAGAACTTTCGCAACGGTGCATACTCAGGGAGAACACTTCTTGATAATTAGTGAGAGATCATCTTAAAATGCTACCGTCAATCAAAGCAAGATAAGATGCATAAAGGATAAACATCACATGCAATCAATATAAGTGATATGATATGGTCATCATCATCTTGTGCTTGTGATCTCCATCTTCGAAGCACCGTCGTGATCACCATCGTCACCGGCGCGACACCTTGATCTCCATCGTAGCATCGTTGTCGTTACGCCATCTATTGCTTCTACGACTATCGCTACCGCTTAGTGATAAAGTAAAGCAATTACAGGGCGTTTGCATTTCATACAATAAAACGACAACCATATGGCTCCTGCCAGTTGCCGATAACTTCGGTTACAAAACATGATCATCTCATACAATATAATATAGCATCACGTCTTGACCATATCACATCACAACATGCCCTGCAAAAACAAGTTAGACGTCCTCTACTTTGTTGTTGCAAATTTTACGTGGCTGCTACGGGCTTTAGCAAGAACCGTTCTTACCTACGCATAAAAACCACAACGATAGTTCGTCAAGTTGGTGCTGTTTTAACCTTCGCAAGGACCGGGTGTAGCCACACTCGATTCAGCTAAAGTGAGAGAGACAGACACCCGCCAGCCACCTTTAAGCACGAGTGCTCGCAACGGTGAAACCAGTCTCTTGTAAGCGTACGCGTAATGTCGGTCCGGGCCGCTTCATCTCACAATACCGCCGAACCAAAGTATGACATGCTGGTAAGCAGTATGACTTGTATCGCCCACAACTCACTTGTGTTCTACTCATGCATATAACATCAACGCATAAAACCTAGGCTCGGATGCCACTGTTGGGGAACGTAGTAATTTCAAAAATTTCCTACGTACACGCAAGATCATGGTGATGGCATAGCAACGAGAGGGGAGAGTGTTGTCCACGTACCCTCGTAGACCGTAAGTGGAAGCGTTAGCACAACGCGGTTGATGTAGTCGTACGTCTTCACGATCCAACCGATCCAAGCACCGAATGTACGGCACCTCCGAGTTCAGCACACATTCAGCTCGATGACGATCCCCGGGCTCCGATCCAGCAAAGCTTCGGGGATGAGTTCCGTCAGCACGACGGCATGGTGACGATGATGATGTTCTACCGGCGCAGGGCTTCGTCTAAACTCCACGACGATATGACCGAGGTGGAATATGGTGGAGGGGGGCACCACACACGGCTAAGGAACGATTCGTAGGTCAACTTGTGTGTTATGGGGTGCCCCCCTGCCCCCGTATATAAAGGAGGGAGGGGGAGGTGCGGCCGGCCCCCTTGGGGTGCGCCTGGAGGAGCCCTACTCCCACCGGGAGTAGGACTCCCCCCTCTTGCCTTGGTGGAGAAGGAAAGGGGGGAGGGGAAAGAGGAAAGGGGGGCGCCCCCCCCCTTCCTTGTCCTATTCGGACTAGGGGGGGAGGGGGCGCGCAGCCTGCCCTGGCCGGCCCTCCTCTTCTCCCTCATGGCCCACTAAGGCCCGTTAACCCCCGGGAGGGTTCCGGTAACCCCCCGGTGTTCCGGTAAAATCCCGATTTCACCCGGAACCTTTCCGATGTCCAAACATAGGCTTCCAATATATCAATCTTTACGTCTCGACCATTTCGAGACTCCTCGTCATCTCCCCGGTCTCATCCGGGACTCCGAACTCCTTCGGTACATCAAAACTCATAAACTCATAATATAACTGTCATCGAAACCTTAAGCGTGCGGACCCTACGGGTTCGAGAACTATGTAGACATGACCTAGAACTATTCTCGGTCAATAACCAATAGCGGAACCTGGATGCCCATATTGGTTCCTACATATTCTACGAAGATCTTTATCGGTCAAACCGCATAACAACATACGTTGTTCCCTTTGTCATCGGTATGTTACTTGCCCGAGATTTGATCGTCGGTATCCAATACCTAGTTCAATCTCGTTACCGGCAAGTCTCTTTAATCGTTACGTAATGCATCATCCTGTAACCAACTCATTGGTCACATTGCTTGCAAGGCTTATAGTGATGTGCATTACCGAGAGGGCCCAGAGATACCTCTCCGACAATCGGAGTGACAAAACCTAATCTCGAAATATGCCAACTCAACATGTACCTTCGGAGACACCTGTAGTACTCCTTTATAATCTCCCAGTTATGTTGTCACATTTGGTAGTACCCAAAGTGTTCCTCCGGTAAACGGGAGTTGCATAATCTCATAGTTACAGGAACATGTATAAGTCATGAAGAAAGTAATAGCAATATACTAAACAATCAAGTGCTAGGCTAACGGAATGGGTCATGTCAATCACATCATTCTCCTAATGATGTGATCCCATTAATCAAATGAAAACACATGTCTATGGTTAGGAAACATAACCATCTTTGATTAATGAGCTAGTCAAGTAGAGGCATACTAGTGACTATATGTTTGTCTATGTATTCACACATGTATCATGTTTCTGGTTAATACAATTCTAGCATGAATAATAAACATTTATCATGAAATAAGGAAATAAATAATAACTGTATTATTGCCTCTAGGGAATATTTCCTTCAGGCACCACGATGAGCATGACTTAAATCTATCATCTGGCAACACTCAGGAGATAGCGCATGTAACCGCTCTGGCCCTTGATCTGGAACAGATCGCGTCGTGCGATGACGGGAAGCCTAACCCCACCCCGGAAGCCATGGATTCAGCGGCGCTCGAGCCGCACACGGACCCAACATCAAGCTGGGCCTGTGTCACCGGAACCTCGGACTTATCTCTGGCTATAGGTTCCGGACCACATGCATCCACGTCCATCGAACCTGACTGGGCGCCGATCTTGGAGTTTAGCTCCGCGGACATCTTCCAACACTCACCTCTAGGTGATGTGTTAAACTCATTAAAATCCCTCTCCTTGTCAGGAGATTCTCGGCCGAACTATGTCCGGCTTGAGTGGGAAGCGGACGACGAAGAACTTCGTTTCCCACCCACCACCCACTTGATAGCCACTGTCGACGACTTAACCGACATGCTTGATTTCGACTCCGAAGACATCGACGGTATGGACGACGATGCCGGAGAGGAACAGGAACCACCGCCCACAGGGCGCTGGACAGCCACCTCCTCATGCAACATATACATGGTGGATACACCCAAAGAAAACAATGGCGATGACAAAAAGGA
The DNA here is from genome assembly GCF_018294505.1 of Triticum aestivum. Classification (NCBI taxonomy): domain Eukaryota; kingdom Viridiplantae; phylum Streptophyta; class Magnoliopsida; order Poales; family Poaceae; genus Triticum; species Triticum aestivum. Next base: position 49,333,296 of record NC_057804.1, read on the forward strand.
TCCAGTTGAGGATAAGCCTCCTGAGAAGCAGCCAAAGCGCCGACATCAGCGACGCCGCTCTAAAGCACACCACGGTAAAAAATAGTGATACCGGCACAAGAGAAAATAACACTCCGGACGATGCCGAAGACAATGAAGACCCCGTCGAGCCAACTTCCGAACATGCCGAATGGGAAGACGGGCGAGCCAGCTCCGATGAACAGGCCATGAATGAAGACTCGGAGGACAGTAATTACATGCCTCTCTCCGAGGATGAGGTGAGCCTCAGCGACCAAGAATTTATCGTGCCTGAGGATCCCGTCGAGCAGGAGCATTTTAAGAGCCGGCTAATAGCCACTGCAAAGAGCCTAAAGAAGAAGCAACAGCAACTTCAAGCTGATCAAGATCTGCTCATCGATAGATGGACTGACGTCCTGTCAGCCAAGGAATATGGCCTCGAGCGCCCAACCAAAAGTTACCCGAAGCACAAACTGCTACCTCAATTCGTGACGAGGCGCTGGAGCCCGCACTACCAGCGCATAATGCGGCTGACCGACCACCGCATGGCCGGGATAAAGCGGCAACTCAGCCCGAACACTAGCCCACACTCACTGAAACAATAGAAACACAACAGCTCGGGGATACACACATGACCTGCGGCATGACTTAGAAGACACATCAGGCCAGACCAGATCGATCTACGGATCGTGGGGTGCGCCCCAATGTGCGACGACGGCCATCTTGCCGGATATGACAAATACAAACCTGTTTGGCCTAATACCACAGACCAGCTCCATCCGAGCTGCGCTGCGATGTGGCCCGACATAGAGGCGCTGCACACCCCCTATGCTTCACTAACGAAGTAATGGAACATGAATCCCACAAGGGTTTAAACCTGTAAACATCGAATCATATGATGGGACAACAGGTCCCGCGGTATGGATTGAGGACTTTCTTCTCCATATTCATATGGCCCACGGTGATGATCTCCACGGCATCAAGTATCTCCCGCTAAAACTTAAGGGACCAGCTTGGCACTGGTTGAACAGTCTGCCCGAAAACTCTATTAGCAGTTGGGAGAACCTGGAAGATGCCTTCCTTGACAACTTCCAAGGTACCTATGTCCGACCTCCGGATGCCGACGACTTAAGTCATATAATCCAACAGCCCGGAGAGTCATCCAGGAAATTCTGGACTTGGTTCTTAACTAAAAAGAACCAGATCGTCGACTATCCGGATGCCGAAGCCCTAGCAGCCTTTAAGCATAACATCCATGACGAATGGCTTGCCCGACACCTCAGCCAAGAAAAGCCGAAGTCCATGGCAGCCCTTACAACGCTTATGACCCACTTTTGTGCGGGCGAAGATAGCTGGCTAGCACATAGCAACAACAACTCAAGTAAACCTGGCACTTCTAAAGTCAGAGATAGCAACGACAAGCCCCGACACAATAGACACAAGTGTCAAAGTAATGGCGACAACGCCGAAGACACGGCTGTCAACACCGGATTCAGTGGCTCTAAGTCCAGTCAGTGGAAGAAGCCATTTAAGAGAAACAATCCGGGCCCATCCAGTTTGGACCGCATACTCGATCGTCCATGTCAAATCCATGGCACCCCCGATAAACCAGCCAATCGTACCAATAGAGAATGTTGGGTTTTCAAACAGAATGACAAGTTAAATGCCGAAAACAAGGAGAAGGGGTCACAAAGCAATGACGATGATGAGGAGTCCCGGCCACCGAACACAGGGGGACATAAGAAGTTTCCTCCACAAGTCAAAATGGTGAACATGATATACGCTACCCATATCCCCAAGAGGGAGTGGAAGCGCGCACTCAAGGACGTCTACGCGAGGGAGCCAGTCGCCCCAAAGTACAACCCATGGTCGACCTGTCCGATCACCTTTGATCGCAGGGACCATCCGACCAGTATCCGTCGTGGCGGTTCAGCCGCACTGGTCCTTGACCCAATCATTGACGGATTCCACATTACGCGAGTCCTCATGGACGGCGGCAGCAGCTTGAACCTGCTTTATTAGGACATAGTGCGCAAGATGAGTATCAATCCCTCAAGGATCAAGCCCACAAAAACCACCTTTAAAGGTGTCATACCAGGTGTAGAGGCCTGTTATACGGGCTCAATCACACTGGAAGTGGTCTTCGGATCCCCGGATAACTTCTGAAGTGAAGAGTTAATCTTTGATATCGTCCCTTTCTGAAGTGGGTATCACGCACTGCTGGGACGAATCGCATTCACTTGATTCAATGCGGTTCCACACTATGCTTGTCTTAAGCTCAAGATGCCCGGTCCACACGGTATCATAACAGTAAATGGAAACACGGAACACTCCCTCCGTACTGAGGAGCACAATTCGACGGCCAAGCTTGCGGATACTGTCAAAACAGTTCAAACTAACCTGCAACAGGACAGTCTAGCTCGTCAAGAGCTTGACTAGCAATTCGTCCTCCGTCCCAACCCCGACCAAACGGCGGCCTTCGTACCGCGCGTACATAACAACGCACTCAAAATACCACGGTGACAGACGGAGGCACAGCTAGGTTGTGTTCCACAATGCGTCTCAACCGCCCCCGGACACACATTATTTTATATTTTCTTTTTCTTTCTTTTTAGGTTACTTTTGTCTAGGCCATTACTGGCAACCTGATTGCCAGACCTATCAAAGGACGGATATACCAAGGAGGGAAGTAGCTCGAAGGCATGAGGGAATCTCTAGATATTCTTCTTGTTGATCATTCTATCTGTCTCCGGACCCGCACGAAGCTCCCCCTGGTCTCAGCAGGTTAAGAAGTCATATTGTTTATCACACTACTTGTACACATACGCTCCGACATATTATCAAACTGCAATAAAAGCAATTTGCGGCCCTATCTATATGACATTAACTTGTTGTTTCATTTTTTGATATTTTTGTCAACTTCAACCGTACATTTTGGTACGCCTCAATTCGCTAGGGGCTTCATTGTACCCCATAACACGGCAATAAAGTCTGAGCACCTTTACGGTTGTTCGCCACCCTAAACTTATAACATTATATGCATCGGCTCTGAATCATGTCTTGGGTCAATAGTTGGGTTGCCCGACTCCTGTGCTTGCTACCTTACGTTCCGCTATATCGGCTAGGGTAGTAAAGGGAGAACTACTGCGATTGTGTCCCGGTTCTTCTGGACGAGCACCTCAGTAGAGAAAGTCAAAAACTGACTGTCATGATACGGCGAGACCCAGTCAGCTGTTCGAGAGGTCACAAAATATTTAGCGATTTCTTCCGCATTATGCGAATATAATGCATCGTGCGACGAATTGTTTTTTATCCGATTAGGTGTTTACAATACCCCAAGTTCGGACTTCCGAACACTAGGGGCTGTGCCTACATTTTCTTTTATTATCAACCTCCTATGGCTAAGTGAGGGTGATAAAGCCTTATAGTCCGATTGCCTGGTTCGTTGCGCTAAACACCTCCTTTAAGGACCAAAATCTGGAGTAAAAAGTGTTTAGATTTATCCTGAACACCCCCGTAATTCCTACGTGGGGGCTAAAGCCGACGACTGGCCAACCCTCATTTTTAATATAAAACAGCCGCACAGGAGGTAAAAATTCAAATAACAAGCATTATATTACATAACAATCTTGTTTCATATTATAGCACAGGATAACATGAATGTATTCATGGGAATATAATATCCTTAGCACATTGCTCGGCCACAAGGCGGGATCCCTCCAAGACACTGTCATGGTACATCTCGGGCATGCAGTGCTCCTTCCCTGTGGGTGGTCCTTCGGTCATCAGCTTCGCAGCATCCATTTTCGCCCAATGCACCTTGGTGCAGGCGAAGGCCATTCGTGCGCCTTCAATGCAGACCAACCGCTTGATGGCGTCAGGCCGAGGGCAGGCACTTGCCAGCCGCTTCACGAGTCCAAAGTAGCTACTGGGAATAGCTTTGACAGGCAATAGCCGGATTATTAAATCCTTCATGGCTAGTTCGGCCGCGCTGTGCAGCTCGACCAGCTGTTTCATCTGATCGATAAAGGGCACTGGATTTTCCAGCGCAAGGTATTGCGACCAAAACAGCTTCTCCATAGAGCTCCCTTCTTCGGCTTGGTAGAATTGTGCGGCGTCGGACACACTGCATGGCAGATCCGCAAACACCCCTGGAGAACTCCGAATTCGGGTCAGTAAAAGGAACCTTTTCTTCACATATTTGCTTTGCATAATAAAGGTCTTACCCACCACAATTTTTCTGGCCTCCTGGATTTCCTAGAGGGCACCTTGGGCTTCAACCCGAGCATCGTGTGCGGATTGACGAGCCTTGGTGAGTTCGGATTCTTTATCCGCAATACTCTGCTCCAAGGACTCGCACTTGTTTACGGCTTCCTGGAGCTCTTGTTGAACCTCAATGACCCTGGCCTCATGTTTTTCACGAGCGGCCTGCTCCTTGGCCGCCTTCTTCTCGGCCTCAGCTAGCGCCTTCTTGAGAGCCTCGACCTTGGTCACCGCTCCTAAAATATATCATGACATTTTTTAGTCAAAATAAATTACTCATCCGTATTGAATACAAATGAGGTTATTCCATACCTTGGTTCTCCTCCAGTTGCTTCTTTACATGGCCGAGCTCTTCCTCGGCCCGCTCCAGACTCTGCTTCAGTCCGGAGACCTCAGCAGTATGGGAGGTTGCAGCCAATAACGACGCCTACTTATTCACATAGACATTTTATAGTTAGTCTCCTGCGAAACTTATTTGATCCTCTGTCCAGCATTTTTCGAATACCAGATAGTGTATCAGGGGCTACCGTCTATGTTGTGACATTCTTTTTTATATTTATATTTAATTTCATTGCTTACCTCAAAGCCTGTTAGAAGGCTTGTGCAGGCTTCGGCCAGCCCGCTTTTTGCGGACTGAATCTTCTCAATCACCGCACCCATAAGGGTACGGTGCTCTTCAACAATGGAAGCGCCTCGCAGCGCCTCCAACAAAGTATCTGGCTCCTTTGGGTGGACAGAGGTCACCGGTGGAATGGGCGCACCCCCTTCAGTCGAAGGAGGTTGCTTGCCTGATTCCGGAGCCGTATTGGCCTCCGGAATTGTGTCCGATTGGGGGCCGAATTCAGGATGGCCCCCACCGTCAGTATCCATGGAGGTCTGCTCCCCCATGTGTTCGGCTGCCGAGGTTTGACCCTCCGGCACCTCCTTGATGGTCTCCTGAGCCCCTCCCTGGCTTGGGTTCCTTTGGGACAACACCTCGGTGTTATCCATGGCCTTGGGAGATGAGGCCGCCAGGAGGCTCCCACTGTCCATCGCATCCGGGTCCAGCGAGCCCTTCGATGAGGATCGCTCGACGTGGGACCTGGCCGGACTACAAAATACGTGACTCAACATATTAATGCTATGCAATAGTGAGGCTGGATATATGAATGTGTCCGGGTTTCTTAGTACTCACGATGCCAGGGGCTTGACCCTGGGTTCCCGCTCCGAGCTGCTGTCAGTGGCCGTAGTAGACTTGTCTGGAAGGGAAGCTTTCCCCTTCTTAGACGTTTCGGCCTCCAAACACATGGAGGTCGTCCTCTTCTTTCTCCCCCTCGTAGGAGGGGGAGTGGCTTTCTTCTTCCTGCTTCTCTTCCTCATCTTCTTCGGTGGAGGAGCGGGCCTCGGCGTCTTCGGATGCCACGTCCGAAGTGCCCTTGCGATGAAGACTGTCCCTGGTCTCCTTGGCCTCCTTCTTGGCCTTCTTCTTCGGTGCCTCGTAAGGTGCCGGAACCAGCATCTTCATCAGAAGCGGGCCTTCTTGCTCTTCGGGCAGCGGGGCCGGACAGTAAATCCGATCTGCCTTCTTCATCCAGCCCTGGGGGAATCATTAGGGAAATATTAGGTGTTTCCCTCAAGTATGCGAGTAAAGGATACACCTTGAAAACATATAAAAACTTACCGAGCTTGCGGGGCGGTCCAATTTATGGCCGGGATCATCGGACGAGTCCGGCCATGACTTGTCGGGCTTGAATAGCACCTTCCAGATGTTTTTGTGCATTGTGTCGAAGAACTCTAGCAGGGTCTGGTACTTGGCTGGATCGAACTCCCATAGGTTGCAAGTCCGGCGTTGGCATGGGAGGATCCGGCGAACTAACATCACCTGGACCACATCGACAAGTTTGATATTCTTGTCTCCCATGCTCTTGATACGCGCGTGGAGCACCGTCAGCTCGTCTGACGAAGACCAGTCTAGGCCCTTCTCAGGCCAGGATGTGAGCCGCATTGGGGCCCCGGATCGAAATTCAGGAGTCGCGACCCATTTGGTATCGTGTGGCTCAGTGATGTAGAATCACTATTTGTTGCCACCCTTTGACGGACTCGTTGAATGTACCTGATGGCCATTTAACGTTGGGCATCTTGCTCACCATGGCGCCTCTGCACTCGGCGTGCTCGCCGCCCACCACCTTCGGCTTCACATTGAAGATCTTTAGCCACAGTCCAAAGTGTGGAGGGATGCGGAGGAAGGCCTCGCACACGACAATAAATGTCGAGATGCTGAGGAAGGAATTGGGGGATAGATCATGGAAATCTATCCCATAGTAATACATGAGTCCGCGAACGAATGGGTGGAGGGGAAACCCCAACCAGCGGACAAAATGAGGAAGGAATACAACCCTCTCATGGGGTTCCATGGTAGGGACAATCTGTCCCGCGGCAGGGAGATGGTGCACGATCTCCTTGGCCAGATACCCGGCCTCCCGGAGTTTCTCGATATCCTTCTCCTTGATGGAGGAGGCCATCCACTTGCCCTGCGCTCCGGATCCGGACATGGCTGGAGTGCTTTTTGGGGGTGGAAGAGATGGAAGCTTGGGTGCTGGAGCTCGAGAATGGGGAAGCAGAGAGAAGGCGTGGGTGAAAGAGTTGGGTGGGGTTACCCATACCCGTATTGATGAGAATCCCGAAATAAGGGGACATGATCTCTGCTTTGACAAGACGCGCCAATAGAACCGTATCTTGAGATACAGAGCGGTGGGCTAAAAAATGGTTCGAATAATAACCGGGCATCAACGTGATGTCATGTTGTAAAAAGTTGTTAGCAGATTTAACTCATGAATTATTGTACTCTCTACGGTTGTGTGTGGTATTTGTTTTGTAGAGTCGGATACATTTCTTGTGTTTGAAAGAAGATTTGGAGTATTTGGAGGAGGAACCCGCCTTGTAATGCCGAAGACAATCTGCATGTCGGACACCTCGTCATTGAATCCTGGTTCAGTGGCTACTGAGGGAGTCCTAGATTAAGGGGTTCTCGGACAGGTGGACTATATACATGGCCGGACTGTTGGGCTATGAAGATACAAGATAGAAGACTTCGTCCTGTGTCCGGATGGGACTCTCCTTTACATGGAAGGCAAGCTTGGCGATTCGGATATGTAGATTCCTTTCTCTGTAACTGACCTTGTGTAACCCTAGCCCCCTCCGGTGTTTATATAAACAGGAGGGTTTGGTCCATAGGATAACAACAATCATAATCATAGGCTAGCTTCTAGGGTTTAGCCATTACGATCTCGTGGTAGATCAACTCTTGTAATACTCATATTCATTAAGATCAATCAAGCAGGAAGTAGGGTATTACCTCCATAGAGAGGGCCCGAACCAGGGTAAACATTGTGTCCCCCGCCTCCTGTTACCATTAGCCTTAGAGGCACAGTTCGGGACCCCCTACCCGAGATCCACCGGTTTTGACACTGACACCTAGATATTCTCATAATTATGCTTTTAAATTGCTCGACAGTAATTTGTTCACCCACTGTAAGATATGTTATCTTGAGATAAGCCACTAGTGAAACCTATGGCCCCCGGGTCTCTTTTCCATTGTATTATATCTCTTTTATTTACATTGCATCTCGTTTACTGTTTTGCAATCTTTATTTTTCAATCTATACAACAAAAGTACCAAAAATATTTATCTTATTATCTCTATCAGATCTCACTTTTGCAAGTGGCCGTGAAGGGATTGACAACCCCTTTATCGCGTTGGTTGCAAGGTTCTTATTTGTTTGTGCAGGTACAAGGCGACTTGCGTGTAACCTCCTACTAGATTGATACCTTGGTTCTAAAAAACTGAGGGAAATACTTACGCTACTTTGCTGCATCACCCTTTCCTCTTCAAGGGAAAACCAACGCATGCTCAAGAGGTAGCAGTCGGTCCAGCAGCCGGACATGCTGGCTCGCCAGCCAGCTCGCCGAGCTGAGCGATGACAATCAGACGATGGACGTAGCTTCCGACCAGGAGCCGGCGCCACTGTCCAAGCCGGTTCATGCCGTGTTCACCATAGAGCAGGTGCGGTCGCACTTCAACGCCCTAATGGTGGAAGAGCTACCAGTGCAGGAGGACCTGTGCTGCAACCTCCATCTCCTCAACGAGCACCGGTGAACAAGCGAACGACAATGCCATCGCAGACATGTGGCCCTATGGTCCTGGCTTCTCGAATGAGCAACACGCGCTATATCAGATCATTCGTAGGGCCCGCGAGGCCCTGTCCATCGTCCTTTGAGTTGTTGCGCTCGCTGTGGCACCACCGTCTCGCGTTGTCAACATGGTCAACGGACATGAGGAATGAGGAGATGAATTTACTTGGAGAGGATGATAGTGGGGACCCACCAGGGCCCTAGCTGTTGGAAATATGCCCTAGAGGCAATAATAAAAGTGTTATTATTATATTTCCTTGTTCATGATAATTGTCTTTTATTCATGCTATAACTGTATTATCCGGAAATCGTAATACACGTGTGAATACATAGACCACAATATGTCCCTAGTGAGCCTCTAGTTGACTAGCTCGTTGTGATCAACAGATAGTCATGGTTTCCTGGCTATGGACATTGGATGTCGTTGATAACGGGATCACATCATTAGGAGAATGATGTGATGGACAAGACCCAATCCTAAGCCTAGCACAAAGATCGTGTAGTTCGTTTGCTAGAGCTTTGCCAATGTCAAGTATCTCTTCCTTTGACCATGAGAGCGTGTAACTCCTGGATACCGTAGGAGTGCTTTGGGTGTATCAAACGTCACAACGTAACTGGGTGACTATAAAGGTGCACTACAGGTATCTCCGAAAGTATCTATTGTTTTATGTGGATCGAGACTGGGATTTGTCACTCCGTGTAAACGGAGAGGTATCTCTGGGCCCACTCGGTAGGACATCATCATATGCGCAATGTGACCAAGGAGTTGATCACGGGATGATGTGTTACGGAACGAGTAAAGTGACTTGCCGGTAACGAGATTGAACAAGGTATTGGATACCGACGATCGAATCTCGGGCAAGTAACATACCGCTAGACAAAGGGAATTGTATACGGGATCGACTAAGTCCTTGACATCGTGGTTCATCCGATGAGATCATCGTGGAACATGTGGGAGCCAACATGGGTATCCAGATCCCGCTGTTGGTTATTGACCGGAGAACGTCTCGGTCATGTCTACATGTCTCCCGAACCCGTAGGGTCTACACACTTAAGGTTCGATGACGCTAGGGTTATAAAGGAAGTTTGTATGTGGTTACCGAATGTTGTTCGGAGTCCCGGATGAGATCCCGGACGTCACGAGGAGTTCCGGAATGGTCCGGAGGTAAAGATTTATATATGGGAAGTCCTATTTTGGCCACCGAAAAATGTTCGGGATTTTTCGGTATTGTACCGGGAAGGTTCTAGAAGGTTCCGGAGTGGGGCCCACCTGCATGGGGGGACCCACATGAACGTGAGTAGTGGGGGAAAGGCCCCACACCCCTGGTCAAGGCGCACCAAGATCCCCCCTTAGAAGGAATAAGATCATATCCCGAAGGGATAAGATCAAGATCCCTAAAAAGGGGGGATAACAATCGATGGGGAAGGAAATGATGGGATTTCTTTCCTCCCACCTTGGCCAACGCCCCAATGGACTTGGAGGGCAAGAAACCAGCCCCTCCACCCCTATATATAGTGGGGAGGCGCATGGGAGCTTAACACAAGCCAAGGCGCAGCCCCTCCCCTCCCCAACACCTCTCCTCCTCCGTATATGCTTGGCGAAGCCCTGTCGGAGTACTGCTGCACCAACTACACCATGCCGTCGTGCTGCCGTTGGAGCAATCTTCCTCAACCTCTCCTTCCCCCTTGCTGGATCAAGAAGGAGGAGACGTCTCCCGTCCCGTACGTGTGTTGAACGCGGAGGTGCTGTCCGTTCAGCATGGACATCGGTGATCCGAATCACGTTCGAGTACGACTCCATCATCACCATGTTGGAAATATGCCCTAGAGGCAATAATAAAAGTATTATTATTATATTTCCTTGTTCATGATAATTGTCTTTTATTCATGCTATAACTGTATTATCCGGAAATCGTAATACACGTGTGAATACATAGACCACAATATGTCCCTAGTGAGCCTCTAGTTGACTAGCTCGTTGTGATCAACAGATAGTCATGGTTTCCTGGCTATGGACATTGGATGTCGTTGATAACGGGATCACATCATTAGGAGAATGATGTGATGGACAAGACCCAATCCTAAGCATAGCACAAAGATCGCGTAGTTCGTTTGCTAGAGCTTTGCCAATGTCAAGTATCTCTTCCTTTGACCATGAGATCGTGTAACTCCTGGATACCGTAGGAGTGCTTTGGGTGTATCAAACGTCACAACGTAACTGGGTGACTATAAAGGTGCACTACAGGTATCTCCGAAAGTATCTATTGTTTTATGCGGATCGAGACTGGGATTTGTCACTCCGTGTAAACGGAGAGGTATCTCTGGGCCCACTCAGTAGGACATCATCATATGCGCAATGTGACCAAGGAGTTGATCACGGGATGATGTGTTACGGAACGAGTAAAGTGACTTGCCGGTAACGAGATTGAACAAGGTATTGGATACCGACGATCGAATCTCGGGCAAGTAACATACCGATAGACAAAGGGAATTGAATACGGGATTGATTAAGTCCTTGACATCGTGGTTCGTCCGATGAGATCATCGTGGAACATGTGGGAGCCATCATGGGTATCCAGATCCCGCTGTTGGTTATTGACCGGAGAACGTCTCGGTCATGTCTACATGTCTCCCGAACCCGTAGGGTCTACACACTTAAGGTTTGATGACGCTAGGGTTATAAAGGAAGTTTGTATGTGGTTACTGAATGTTGTTCGGAGTCCCAGATGAGATCCCGGACGTCACGAGGAGTTCCGGAATGGTCCGGAGGTAAAGATTTATATATGGGAAGTCCTATTTTGGCCACCGGAAAATGTTCGGGATTTTTCGGTATTGTACCGGGAAGGTTCTAGAAGGTTCCGGAGTGGGGCCCACCTGCATGGGGGGGACCCACATGAACGTGGGTACTGGGGGCAAGGCCCCACACCCCTGGTCAAGGCGCACCAAGATCCCCCCTTAGAAGGAATAAGATCATATCCCGAAGGGATAAGATCAAGATCCCTAAACAGGGGGGCTAACAATCGATGAGGAAGGAAATGATGGGATTTCTTTCCTCCCACCTTGGCCAACGCCCCAATGGACTTGGAGGGCAAGAAACCAGCCCCTCCACCCCTATATATAGTGGGGAGACGCATGGGAGCTGAACACGAAGTTCTGGCGCAGCCCTCCCCCTCTCCCAAGTCGTCCTCCTCTCCTGTGGTGCTTGGCGAAGCCCTGCTGGATTGCCACGCTCCTCCATCACCACCACGCCGTTGTGCTGCTGTTGGATGGAGTCTTCCTCAACCTCTCCCTCTCTCCTTGCTGGATCAAGGCGTGGGAGACGTCACCGGGTTGTACGTGTGTTGAACGCGGAGGTGCCGTGCGTTCGGCACTTGATCATCGATGATTTGAATCACGACGAGTACGACTCCTTCAACCCCGTTCTCTTGAACGCTTCCGCTTAGCGATCTACAAGGGTATGTAGATGCACTCTCTTTCTACTCGTTGCTGGTCTCTCCATAGATAGATCTTGGTGACATGTAGGAAAATTTTGAATTTCTGCTACGTTCCCCAACAGTGGCATCATGAGCTAGGTCTATTGCGTAGATTCTTTGCACGAGTAGAACACAAAGTAGTTGTGGGCGTTGATGTTGTTCAATATGCTTACCGTTACTAGTCCAATCTTGTTTCGACGGTATTGTGGGATGAAGCGGCCCGGACCGACCTTACACGTACTCTTACGTGAGACAGGTTCCACCGATTGACATGCACTTGGTGCATAAGGTGGCTAGCGGGTCCCAGTCTCTCCCACTTTAGTCGGAACGGATTCGATGAAAAGGGTCCTTATGAAGGGTAAATAGCAATTGGCATATCACGTTGTGGTCTTGCGTAGGTAAGAAACGTTCTTACTAGAAATGTCAGGACCCCGACTCGATGTCACATCGATCTAGCCGGTAACACCTCATATCACTTTGCGGCCTCACGCACGGTATCCCCACGGGTGTCGTCTTACCTTTTCCCGGGACCGTTTGCTCCTTTTGGCTCACGTATATGATAGTGTCGCTAGCATCCATATGATAAGGAGCCCGGGCTGACATGACTAGTCGTAAACCCAAAGTGGCACAGACTTACAGGGACAGGCATCCATGACCCAGCTTCGAACGTGTCGGTCATCAGCAAGTGGGTCCGGGCTGTAGCACTAGGCTAGCAGGACTCCGGTAAACCGGGCTGTAGCGGGCTAACAGGACTCCGGTACTCAAAGCGTGACATTTCCCCGAAGGGACAGACACAGGAACGAAGAAGGACACATGCCGGCCAGCCTAAGTGTTCCAGAGCAGTAGCAAGCTACCATGGCTCAGCGGTAACACTAGGAGACATTTCCCGGTAAGAGAGGCTACTAAAGATAAACAACTAGATAGTCAGATCCCACACATAGCACTACACATTACACGTACGCATAACATGCAAGTATGTGTTGTACAACATGGCATCACAGCATAACTCAACAATTAAATAGATAAAGGCTCAGAAGAGCCATCATAGCATTTATTGCAAACAGGGGTCACAAGACCCGCCATACAGAGCATACAAGCAACAAGCGGAAGCATTACATGTCTGGGTACAGACATCTATAAATGAAAAACGGCTGGAAGCCTGACTATCTACAACATCCGATCAAGATCGTAGCTGAGGTACTAGCTACTAGTCGAAGTCCACGAGAACAACTAGTAAGACCGAAGTCTCCGCTGCAAAAACATAAATAAAGCAACATGAGTACAAAGGTACTCAGCAAGACTTACATCAGATCCTATCATACATGCATTTGTATCAAGAGGGTAATGTGGGGTTTAGTTGCAGCAAGCCAGCTTTGACTCTGTGGCTATCCTAATCTACGACTACCAGAAACTCTGGAGGTGAAACAACGTACACGAGTCCACTAATCACCACACAATACACTACTATGGATTCATCCCCGTCTCCCTACGAGAAGGCCATCCATAGCACTCACACTTGTCTTGAGCATTTTAGAGTATCCACTTCAAGTTGTCTATGTACCATGTAAGCATCCAAGAAGTCCATAACCGCGGACCCGGCTATTCGAATAGATCATGTTAACCCTGCAGGGGTGTACTTCTTCACACACGCTCTCGCCACTTACCGCCATGTACACGTCATGTATCTTGGCAACCTTCAAGCGGAAGCCTGGCGAGGGTGTCGGCCACGACCTGACTAACCACACAAGACTCTAGCCCAGGTTTATCGCCTATTCGGGTTCCATCCGCAAGGAGATCCGGCCGGGGTGTCGCTCACGGCCCCAAACGATGTGAGCAGGGTTCCCAAGCCCACCATCCGGGTGCCACTTGGTACACCGTGCCACGTGTGCCTAGTCTGTCCCAAGCCCACCCTGCCGGGTGCCACTTGGTAGAAAAATAGCACTACCTACAAACACCAGAAACTAGTTGCGACTCCTGGACAGAGATCAAGTTGGTTAATAAGCCGAGAGAGTCAATTAAGGATCCCAATGTGTGGTAGTATCGAGTCATTGGACAACATACATAGAACTCAGTGCTTAAGGACGGTTCCAGCGAGACAACCCACCATGTACTCCTACATGGCCCCTCACCGCTACCTTTACCAAATCGTGTTCACACACTTAACTCTCAGCAACAGAACATATCGTGACACTCCAATTCATTCCCAATGAACCAGACCTGACACACTCTAAGCAATAGCAGGCATAGCATGGTAGGAACACATCAGTGGCTTCAATCAACTCCTACACATGCTAGTGGGTTTCAACTATTTACTGTGGCAATGACAGGTCATGCAGAGGAATGGGTTCAACTACCGCAACACAAAGTAGCAGATGAATCGTTGTTGTCCTAATGCAATAACTGAGAGCAGGAGCGAGAGAGTAGGGTTTTATCGAAATGAACAAGGGGGGTTGCTTGCCTGGTAAAACAACAAGGGAGGCACTGCTTCACAGACAGGTACTCTGGAACGTCTCCGGAGCAGGACCTATCGAGAAGGAACGGTGCCGGCAATCAATACACAATCATATGCAACAATATGATGCATGAACATGGCATGTAGATGTGATGCTGTTGAGCTAATGCAACTAGTGTTCAATTGGTTTGAAGTCCATTTGAACCAAAGGTTCAAATGCATTTCTAAATTAGGTCTCTTATATATGCCATAATGTGTTTTCCCATATTCAGCATGTATAGGTTGGTTTTTCATGCATGAAACTAGTACAGATGGAAAGGTTGCATTTTTCTGATAATTTTTCATATATAAATTATTTTAATCTGAGCTACGGTTGAATTGTTATGAATTTTTGAAGTTTAAATCATTTTCTGGATTTTCTGAATTATTTTAATTCCAGAAAATAAATAATTGCGTCAGCATGACGTCATCATTGCATCAGCGGTCAACGTGGCTGGTCCGGGTCAAACCTGACGTGTGGGACCCACACGTCAGTGACAGGGGGTTAACAGGGGTTATTTTAATTTAATTAAATGGTTAGGGGGGGGTCGGGCCCACTGTCAGTGTCAGGGGGGGTTAGTTAACGGTGATTAGCACTAAGCTAATCACCTGACGGGCCGGCCCCACCTGGCAGGGCTCAGGCGACGGGGGCTCGTCGCCGGCGACCTCTGGACGCGGCGGAGTCCGCGCCACAGGCCACGGGGACGGCGTCGGAGAGCACCGGGGCGTAGCCCGGGCTCTCGCGCATCTGGTGGAACAGGTGGGAGGAGCGGGGACGGCCGGAGCTCGCCGGAGCAAGGCTCGCGGCGGCGGCCGGAGTTCGGGCGCGAGCGGGATCGGGCTGCGGGGCACGGGGAGGCCACCTGAGGGGCTCGGCGGCACCCTCGTGGCACCAGGAGCGCGAAGGGGGGCTGGGTTTGGGCGGAGGCGGGCCGAGACGGCGACGGCGACATGGACGGCGGCGAGAGGCTTCGGCCGTGGTGGGGAGCGGCGCTACGGCACGGGAACGGGAGGGAGAAGAGAGGGGAACGGCGGCGGAGCTCACCGCGATCACGCAGAGCAGCACAGCGGGGTCGGGGAGGACCTGGTGACAGCGAATCGACGTCGGCGGACGGCGGAGCCCGAGGAGGAAGACGGTGGCGATGGCGGCTACACAGGGCGTCCGGAGCTTCGTGGCTCGACGAGGAGGTGGAGGGGGTTGTGGCGGAGCTCGGAAGCATGTCAGGGAGGCGAGGGGAGGCCGGTGGCCATGGCAACGGCGAGCGATGGCGACGGCTGCGCTCAGGTGCGCTCGGGGAAGAGAGAACCAGGGGAGGGGGAAGGAATGAGAGAGTGAGAGGGCGGTCGGGGCTGCGTGGCGTCGTCCGGGGCGTTCCAGGCGACGAGGAGGAAGCAGGAGGTGGCCAGGGAAGCAGGAGGTGGAGGCGCGGCGGTGCGCGTGCGTCGGCACGCGCCGTTCCCCTATCGGGGAGGAAGACGACAGAGGAGGGGCCAGGTGGGCTGGGCCGCCTCCTGGCTGGCCGGCCTGCTGCTGCTGGGCTGCGCAGGGGAGGGGAGGCCCAGGTAAGCCCCTCCTTCTTTTATTTCTGTTTTTCTATTTTTTTCTGACATTTGTTTGATTTAATAAATATATTAAATCATTTAATTTCCTTATGCCAATTTTTTTGCAGGAGCTAGATATATTATTCCAGAGCTCTTTTATAATTGGCATAATTTTTGGACCATATTTCATATATATAGAAATATATTTCCAATGCAAATATTTATCGAATTAATCCAAATAGCCAAAATAAAATGTCCATGAGCTCCTAAAAATATTGTTTTGATTTTTGTCTCTGTCCAATATTTTCAGAGGGCAACATGAGCATTTTCTTGGACCCTTTTGGAGAAATTTTTATTTGGGTCATTTTCAAAATGATTCTGAGGGTTCCACCAATCCTCATTTCAAATTTAAATGAAATTTAAATATGATGCACAAGTGGCTAGCTAGCCTAGGTCATACCAGACTAGGGATGTGACAACTCGCCCCCACTTGACAGAATCTCGTCCCGAGATTCAGGGGTCGACGGAAAGAAAGCGGGGTACTCCAGTCGAAGACGATCTTCTCGCTCCCAGGTAGCCTCTCTCTCGGAATGATGAGACCACTGAACTTTGAGAAACTTGATGTTCTGACGTTGAGTAACACGCTCTGCTTGATCAAGGATGCGAACCGGGTACTCTCGGTATGTGAGGTTATCTTGGAGATCAAGTGTTTCGTGGTCCACTCCGCGGATAGGATCCGAGAAGCAACGCCTGAGTTGAGAGACGTGGAAGACATCATGAACTCGAGAAAGATGTGGGGGTAGTTCCAACTGGTAGGCAACCTCTCCTCGTTTAGCGAGAATGTGAAAAGGACCAATGTAACGAGGAGCCAACTTGCCCTTGATACCGAAACGATGGGTACCCTTTAAAGGAGTAACCCGAAGGTAAGCTTGGTCGCCAATTTCATAAGTCATATCCTTATGATGACGATCGTACTGACTTTTCTGACGAGACTGGGCTGTTTTCAAATTCTCACGAATGATGCGAACTTGCTCTTCTGCCTCCTGGATCATATCCGGTCCAAAGAATTGTCTTTCACCGGTTTCTGACCAGTTCAAAGGTGTTCGACATCTTCGTCCATAGAGAACCTCAAAAGGAGCTTTCTTGAGGCTGGATTGGTAGCTATTGTTATAAGCAAACTCGGCGAAGGGAAGACATTTCTCCCAATCCATACCGAATGAGATAACGCAAGCTCTGAGCATGTCTTCGAGAATTTGATTGACCCGTTCCACCTGACCACTCGACTGAGGGTGGAAAGCGGTACTGAAGGAAAGATGGGTTCCCATGGCAGTTTGGAAGCTCTCCCAGAAATGAGAAGTGAAAAGACTGCCACGGTCTGAATTGATCTCTAGTGGAACACCATGAAGTGATACTATTCGGGAAATGTACAAGTCAGCAAGCTGACTAGCAGTGATACTCTCTCGAACAGGGAGGAAGTGAGCCACTTTGGAAAGACGATCAACGACTACGAAGATAGCGTTATTCCCTCTTTTGGTCCTGGGAAAGCCGGTGATGAAGTCCATACCAACTTTATCCCATTTCCATTCAGGAATAGCTAAAGGCTGAAGGGTGCCAGCAGGTCTTTGATGCTCTGCCTTAACGCGACGACAAACGTCACATTTAGCAATGAACTCAGCGATTTCTCTCTTCATCCTAGTCCACCAGAACCTCTGGCGTAGATCCTGATACATCTTAGTACTACCGGGATGAATCGTGAGAGGAGATTCATGTGCCTCCTTAAGAATCAACTGCCGAAGATGTTGCTTCTTGGGAACCACCAAGCGATTCTCAAAGAAAACAACACCGCGATCATCCATAGAGAAACATCCACCAACTCCCTTCTTAATGTTCCTCTTGAACCGGGTAATCCCCGTATCATGTTTCTGGGCTTCGATGATAAGATCCACAAGGGTAGGTTTCGCCAGCAAGGTAGAAAGGAATCCATGAGGAGCAATGTGAAGGTTAAGCTTACAGAATTCCTCATGGAGAAGTGGTTGGCCTTGCTGCAACATGAGATTGTTGCAATAGGATTTACGGCTTAGAGCATCAGCCATGACATTGGCTTTGCCTGGGGTGTAGGTAATCCCTAGATCATAATCTGTGATTAATTCCAACCAACGTCTTTGCCTAAGATTCAAATCTGGTTGGGTGAAGATATACTTGAGACTCTGGTGATCGGTGTAGATCTCGCAACGTTTACCAAGGAGGTAATGTCGCCAGGTCGTGAGTGCATAGACTACGGCTGCAAGCTCTAGATCATGTGTGGGATAATTCTCCTCATGTGGATGCAACTGTCGAGATGCATAGGCAATCACATGACGATCCTGCATAAGAATGCAACCTAGTCCCTGTCGTGAGGCGTCGCAGTAGATAATAAAGTCTTTAGTGAAATCCGGTGGCACAAGTATGGGAGCAGAAGTCAGGCGTCTTTTCAGTTCCTGAAAACTGTACTCACACTGTGGGGACCACTCAAACTTTTTATCTTTCTTGAGAAGTTCCGTGAGGGGTTTGGCTACTTTGGAGAAGTTTTCAACAAAGCGGCGACAATAGCTGGCTAGACCAAGGAAACTCCTAACTTGTTTCACGGTCTCAGGTGGAGTCCAATCGAGAACGGCTTGAACTCTCTCGGGATTGACAGCAATGCCCTTACCAGAGATTACGTGGCCTAGGTAGGTCACTTCTGGCAACCAAAATTCACACTTGGAGAACTTGGCATAAAGGCGGTGCTCTCTGAGTTTTTCTAACACAAGTCTAAGATGTTCGGCATGCTCTTCCTCGTTCTTCGAGTAAATAAGAATATCATCGAGGTAAACCACGACGAACTTATCTAAGTACTCCATGAAGATCGAGTTCATCAGGCGGGAGAATGTGGCTGGGGCATTGGTTAGGCCAAAGGACATGACGGTGTACTCGTACTGACCATAACGAGTAACAAAAGCTGTCTTGGGAATGTCCCCATTTCTGATCTTGATTTGATGGTAGCCTAACCTTAAATCCATCTTGGAAAAGACTGAGGATCCAGCGAGCTGATCATACAGGTCGTTGATCCTGGGAAGCGGATACTTGTTCTTTATCGTGACCAAATTAACGGGACGATAATCTACAACCATCCGGTCCGTACCGTCTTTCTTCTTGACGAAGAGGACGGGGCAAGCCCAAGGAGAAGAACTAGGACGGATGAAACCCTTTTGCAAGGACTCATCGAGTTGTTTCTTAAGCTGGGCTAGTTCTAAGGGTGCCATCTTGTAAGGTCTCCGGGAGATTGGAGCTGTTCCTGGGATAAGATCTATGACAAACTCTACTTCTCTGTCAGGTGGAACACCTGGCAGTTCCTCTGGAAAGACATCCGGAAAGTCACGGGCTACCGGGATATCTTCAAGGTCTGGAAGAGGGCTGGCATTAAGAGAATAGAGCTGACGCTTTGCAACTCTAGTGGAGACGGTGACTATCTTGCCAGATGGGTGTGTAAGTTGAACAGATCTTGTGTAACAATCAATCTTGGCATGATGAGCTGTCATCCAGTCCATACCCAAGATGATGTTAATATCTGAAGACTTGAGGGCTACAAGTGATGCAAGGAATACAAGTCTGTCAACAAGGATTTAGTTACCATGGCTTACACTAGAGGTTTGCCATTTGGATCCAGGAGTTTGGATGACTAGCGAAGTTGGCATTTCACAAAATGACAGGTTGTGCAAGTTAGCATAGCTTTCAGAAATGAAGGAGTGAGATGCTCCAGTATCAAATAGAACTGATGCTGGGTGACAATTGACAAGGAGTGTGCTAAGAACGACATCTGGATCATCATGAGCGTCTTTAGCTGAGACGTGATGCACACGTCCACGTTCAGTGGGGGCTGACTTGACACTGATCATCTTGCGTGATGGCTTAATACAGCCAACAGTCTTCTCAGGCTGGGGTGGAGCATAACTAGTCTGAGAGCAGTCACGTGCATAGTGTCCTGGCTTCCCACATGTGAAGCAAGTCCCTGAGGTTGGACGGGGACCCGCACTGACAAACGGTCTACCAGTAGGCCTGGGTGGAACATACGACGGAGTTGGAGAAGGCACCACATAAGATGACCTCGGTGTATAACCGGAAGGAAGAGCGGAGTTTGGAACCCAAATCCGGCGTTTCTGGGAACTAGAACCGGAGGAAGATCCCAAATCACGGGTGTGCTTACGAGACTCCTCGTAAGTGAGTTGAGCTGTCTCTGCATTGATGGCCTTGTTCACAAGGGCTTGGAATGTATCACAATGATGCAGGTGGAGATCACGACGCAACTTGGGGTTGAGACCCTTCCGGAACCTAGCTTGCTTCTTAGCATCCGTGGACACTTCTTCTGTGGCATAACGAGCGAGGTTCTCGAATTCCCTGCTATAAGCATCAACAGCCATCTTACTCTGGGTGAAACTACAGAACTCTTCTCTCTTGCGATCAATGAGGGCCTGGGGAATGTGATGCTCGCGAAAAGCCTCAGTGAAATCCTTCCAGGTAGGAATCTGGCCAACTGGAAGCATAGCCTCATAGTTCTGCCACCAAAGACTAGCAGGACCTTCCAGGTGGTATGTGGCATAAGTGACCTTGTCATCTTCAGCTACGTTCGCAGAACGCAGCTTATGGGTGATGCTACGGAGCCAGTCATCTGCATCGAGTGGCTCGATGGAATGATGAAAGGTAGGTGGGTGCAAGCGGATAAAGTCATGAATGGTCACAGATCCCTTGAACTGATGTGCGGTGTTCTCCTCGATACATGCCAACAAGCGGTTAGACTCACGCTTGTTCCTCTCCATCTCTAACATGAACTCTGTCAACGAGGGCTGGTCAGGAGGATTCTCATTCCTACCATCTCCATGGTTCTGGCTACGAGCGATGGAACTTCACTTAGCTGATGACATCCTGAGAAACGAACCAAGGACGAAATCAACATTAACTATAGGCTATAGAATGTAGGACAAGGAATTGGTATCTCTCGAATTCCTAGGAAAATTCCGGCAGCATAACGGCAGTAAAATGCTCAGAATGAGACATCCTACTAGAAATGGGGTAGTACAACAACTCAACACCACCACTCAAGGTTCTGGGATAGTACTAAACAGACTACACCGGAAATACTCAAAACTGGGGTATGACTCTGATCAACCAGTCCTATGGAACTACGGAGTAGTAACACGTGATCCTGATAGACGGAAGAGAAAGCCTAGTTCCTTAACCCCGTAGGAAAGATAGGATGACTCAGATCAGAAGGCCATGAGGTAAAGGAGTAAAAAGAGCCTTACGTTCCATCCCACAATCAATTCCCTTATATAACTAAAGAATTTCTAGACTCGACCTCGACCAGGTTGGCTTGGTAATCCTACAGGCAGTCAAGCTCTGATACCAACGCTGTCAGGACCCCGACTCGATGTCACATCGATCTAGCCGGTAACACCTCATATCACTTTGCGGCCTCACGCACGGTATCCCCACGGGTGTCGTCTTACCTTTTCCCGGGACCGTTTGCGCCTTTTGGCTCACGTATATGATAGACGCTGTCAGGACCCCGACTCGATGTCACATCGATCTAGCCGGTAACACCTCATATCACTTTGCGGCCTCACGCACGGTATCCCCACGGGTGTCGTCTTACCTTTTCCCGAGACCGTTTGCGCCTTTTGGCTCACGTATATGATAGTGTCGCTAGCATCCATATGATAAGGAGCCCGGGCTGACATGACTAGTCGTAAACCCAAAGTGGCACAGACTTACAGGGACAGGCATCCATGACCCAGCTTCGAACGTGTCGGTCATCAGCAAGTGGGTCCGGGCTGTAGCACTGGGCTAGCAGGACTCCGGTAAACCGGGCTGTAGTGGGCTAACAGGACTCCGGTACTCAAAGCGTGACATTTCCCCGAAGGGACAGACACAGGAACGAAGAAGGACACATGCCGGCCAGCCTAAGTGTTCCAGAGCAGTAGCAAGCTACCATGGCTCAGCGGTAACACTAGGAGACATTTCCCGGTAAGAGAGGCTACTAAAGATAAACAACTAGATAGTCAGATCCCACACATAGCACTACACATTACACGTACGCATAACATGCAAGTATGTGCTGTACAACATGGCATCACAGCATAACTCAACAATTAAATAGATAAAGGCTCAGAAGAGCCATCATAGCATTTATTGCAAACAGGGGTCATAAGACCCGCCATACAGAGCATACAAGCAACAAGCGGAAGCATTACATGTCTGGGTACAGACATCTATAAATGAAAAACGGCTGGAAGCCTGACTATCTACAACATCCGATCAAGATCGTAGCTGAGGTACTAGCTACTAGTCGAAGTCCACGAGAACAACTAGTAAGACCGAAGTCTCCGCTGCAAAAACATAAATAAAGCAACATGAGTACAAAGGTACTCAGCAAGACTTACATCAGATCCTATCATACATGCATTTGTATCAAGAGGGTAATGTGGGGTTTAGTTGCAGCAAGCCAGCTTTGACTCTGTGGCTATCCTAATCTACGACTACCAGAAACTCTGGAGGTGAAACAACGTACACGAGTCCACTAATCACCACACAATACACTACTATGGATTCATCCCCGTCTCCCTACGAGAAGGCCATCCATAGCACTCACACTTGTCTTGAGCATTTTAGAGTATCCACTTCAAGTTGTCTATGTACCATGTAAGCATCCAAGAAGTCCATAACCGCGGACCCGGCTATTCGAATAGATCATGTTAACCCTGCAGGGGTGTACTTCTTCACACACGCTCTCGCCACTTACCGCCATGTACACGTCATGTATCTCGGCAACCTTCAAGCGGAAGCCTGGCGAGGGTGTCGGCCACGACCTGACTAACCACACAAGACTCTAGTCCAGGTTTATCGCCTATTCGGGTTCCATCCGCAAGGAGATCCGGCCGGGGTGTCGCTTACGGCCCCAAACGATGTGTACAGTGTTCCCGAGCCCACCAACCGGGTGCCACTCGGTACACCGGGCCACGTGTGCCTAGTCTGTCCCAAGCCCACCCTGCCGGGTGCCACTTGGTAGAAAAATAGCACTACCTACAAACACCAGAAACTAGTTGCGACTCCTGGACAGAGATCAAGTTGGTTAATAAGTCGAGAGGGCTTGGAGCGCCCGGAGCCCAATGTGTGGTAGTATCGAGTCATTGGACAACATACACAGAACTCAGGGCTTAAGGACGGTTCCAGTGAGACAACCCACCATGTACTCCTACATGGCCTCTCACCGCTACCTTTACCAAATCGTGTTCACACACTTCACTCTCAGCATCAGAACATATCGTGACACTCCAATTCATTCCCAATGAACCAGACCTGACACACTCTAAGCAATAGCAGGCATAGCATGGTAGGAACACATCAGTGGCTTCAATCAACTCCTACACATGCTAGTGGGTTTCAACTATTTACTGTGGCAATGACAGGTCATGCAGAGGAATGGGTTCAACTACCACAGCACAAAGTAGCAGATGAATCGTTGTTGTCCTAATGCAATAACTGAGAGCAGGAGCGAGAGAGTAGGGTTTTATCGAAATGAACAAGGGGGGTTGCTTGCCTGGTAAATCAACAAGGGAGGCACTGCTTCACAGACAGGTACTCTGGAACGTCTCCGGAGCAGGACCTATCAAGAAGGAACGGTGCCGGCAATCAATACACAATCATATGCAACAATATGATGCATGAACATGGCATGTAGATGTGATGCTGCTGAGCTAATGCAACTAGTGTTCAATTGGTTTGAAGTCCATTTGAACCAAAGGTTCAAATGCATTTCTAAATTAGGTCTCTTATATATGCCATAATGTGTTTTCTCATATTCAGCATGTATAGGTTGGTTTGTCATGCATGAAACTAGTACAGATGGAAAGATTGCATTTTTCTGATAATTTTTCATATATAAATTATTTCAATCTGAGCTACGGTTGAATTTCTATGAATTTTTGAAGATTAAATCATTTTCTGGATTTTCTGAATTATTTTAATTCCAGAAAATGTATAATTGCGTCAGCATGACGTCATCATTGCATCAGCGGTCAACGCGGCTGTCCAGGTCAAACCTGACGTGTGGGACCCACACGTCAGTGACACTGGGGTTAACAGGGTTAATTAAAAGGTTAGGGGGGGGGTCGGGCCCACTGGTCAGCATCAGGGGGGGGGTTAGTTAACGGTGATTAGCACTAAGCTAATCACCTGACGGGCCGGCCCCACCTGGCAGGGCTCAGGCGATGGGGGCTCGTCGCCGGCGACCTCTGGACGCGGCGGAGTCCGCGCCACAGGCCACGGGGACGGCGTCTGAGAGCACCGGGGTGTAGCCCGGGCTCTCGCGCATCTGGTAGGGGAGGTGGAAGCAGCAGGGGAGGCCGGAGCTCGCCGGAGCGAAGCTCGGGGCGGCGGCCGGAGTTCGGGCGCGAGCGGGATCGGGCTGCGGGGCACGGGGAGGCCACCTGAGGGGCTCGGCGGCACCCTCGTGGCACCAGGAGCGCGAAGGGAGGCTTGGTTTGGGCGGAGGCGGGCTGAGACGGCGACGGCGACAAGGACGGCGGCGGGAGGCTTCGGCCGTGGTGGGAAGCGGCGCTATGGCACGGGAACGGGAGGGAGAAGAGAGGGGAACGGTGGAGGAGCTCACCGCGGATCCAGCGAGCGCGAGGACGAGGTCGGGGATACCCGGAAGCTCCCGAATCAACGGCGAGTACCCACGGCGGCCGGAGGGGAGGATGGCGACGGCGATGGCTCCACGGGATGCCCCGTCTTGCTTGGCTCGACGAGGAGGTAGAGGGGGTCGCGGCGGAGCTCGGGGGCTCTACGGAGGGGCGAGGGGACGGCGGGGAGCGCGTCGGTGACGAGCTGCGGCGGCGGCAGTGCTTCGGGTGAGAGGGAGAGAGAGCAGGGGGAGAGGAGGAGGGCGAGGGAGAGTGAGAGCGGTGCGGGGCAGCTGCGTGGCGACGTTCCGGACGTCCAGGCGTCGAGGGGGAGGACAGGCAGGCAGGTGCCGTGGCGGCACGGCGGTGCGCACGCGCCGGCCACACGCCTCTGGCCTCCTGGCGGGAGGTGGAGGACGACTGGCGCAAACGCTGTCAGGACCCCGACTCGATGTCACATCGATCTAGCCGGTAACACTTCATATCACTTTGCGGCCTCACGCACGGTGTTCCCACGGGTGTCGCCTTACCTTTGCCCGGGACCGTTTGCGCCTTTTGGCTCACGTATATGATAGTGTCGCTAGCATCCATATGATAAAGAGCCCGGGCTGACATGACTAGTCGTAAACCCAAAGTGGCACAGACTTACAGGGACAGGCATCCATGACCCAGCTTCGAACGTGTCGGTCATCAGCGAGTGGGTCCGGGCTGTAGCACTGGGCTAGCAGGACTCCGGTAAACCGGGCTGTAGCGGGCTAACAGGACTCCGGTACTCAAAGCGTGACATTTCCCCGAAGGGACAGACACAGGAACGAAGAAGGACACATGCCGGCCAGCCTAAGTGTTCCAGAGCAGTAGCAAGCTACCATGGCTCAGCGGTAACACTAGGAGACATTTCCCGGTAAGAGAGGCTACTAAAGATAAACAACTAGATGGTCAGATCCCACACATAGCACTACACATTACACGTACGCATAACATGCAGGTATGTGCTGTACATCATGGCATCACAGCATAACTCAACAATTATATAGATAAAGGCTCAGAAGAGCCAGCATAGCATTCATTGCAAACAGGGGTCACAAGACCCGTCATACAGAGCATACAAGCAACAAGCGGAAGCATTACATGTCTGGGTACAGACATCTATAAATGAAAAAGGCTGAAGAGCCTGACTATCTACAACATCCGATCAAGATCGTAGCTGAGGTACTAGCTACTAGTCGAAGTCCACGAGAACACTAGTAAGACCGAAGTCTCCGCTGCAAAACATAAATAAAGCAACATGAGTACAAAGGTACTCAGCAAGACTTACATCAGATCCTATCATACATGCATCTGTATCAAGGGATAATGTGGGGTTTAGTTGCAGCAAGCCAGCTTTGACTCTGTGGCTATCCTGTTCTACGACTACCAGAAACTCTGGAGGTGAAACAACGTACACGAGTCCACTAATCACCACACAATACACTACTATGGATTCATCCCCGTCTCCCTACGAGAAGGCCATCCATAGCACTCACACTTGTCTTGAGCATTTTAAAGTATCCACTTCAAGTTGTCTATGTACCATGTAAGCATCCAAGAAGTCCATAACCGCGGACCCGGCTATTCGAATAGATCATGTTAACCCTGCAGGGGTGTACTTCTTCACACACGCTCTCGCCACTTACCGCCATGTACACGTCATGTATCTCGGCAACCTTCAAGCGGAAGCCTGGCGAGGGTGTCGGCCACGACCTGACTAACCACACAAGACTCTAGTCCAGGTTTATCGCCTATTCGGGTTCCATCCGCAAGGAGATCCGGCCGGGGTGTCGCTCACGGCCCCAAACGATGTGAGCAGGGTTCCCGAGCCCACCAACCGGGTGCCACTCGGTACACCGTGCCACGTGTGCCTAGTCTGTCCCAAGCCCACCCTGCCGGGTGCCACTTGGTAGAAGAATAGCACTACCTACAAACACCAGAAACTAGTTGCGACTCCTGGACAGAGACCAAGTTGGTTAATAAGTCGAGAGGGGTCGAGTTGCCGGAACCCAATGTGTGGTAGTATCGAGTCATTGGACAACATACACAGAACTCAGTGCTTAAGGACGGTTCCAGTGAGACAACCCACCATGTACTCCTACATGGCCTCTCACCGCTACCTTTACCAAATTGTGTTCACACACTTCACTCTCAGCATCAGAACATATCGTAACACTCCAATTCATTCCCAATGAACCAGACCTGACACAACTCTAAGCAATAGCAGGCATAGCATGGTAGGAACACAACAATGGCTTCAATCAACTCCTACACATGCTAGTGGGTTTCAACTATTTACTGTGGCAATGACAGGTCATGCAGAGGAATGGGTTCAACTACCGCAGCACAAAGTAGCAGATGAATCGTTGTTGTCCTAATGCAATAACTGAGAGCAGGAGCGAGAGAGTAGGGTTTTATCGAAATGAACAAGGGGGTTTGCTTGCCTGGTAAATCAACAAGGGAGGCACTGCTTCACAGACAGGTACTCTGGAACGTCTCCGGAGCAGGACCTATCGAGAAGGAACGGTGCCGGCAATCAATACACAATCATATGCAACAATATGATGCATGAACATGGCATGTAGATGTGATGCTGTTGAGCTAATGCAACTAGTGTTCAATTGGTTTGAAGTCCATTTGAACCAAAGGTTCAAATGCATTTCTAAATTAGGTCTCTTATATATGCCATAATGTGTTTTCCCATATTCAGCATGTATAGGTTGGTTTTTCATGCATGAAACTAGTACAGATGGAAAGGTTGCATTTTTCTGATAATTTTTCATATATAAATTATTTTAATCTGAGCTACGGTTGAATTGTTATGAATTTTTGAAGTTTAAATCATTTTCTGGATTTTCTGAATTATTTTAATTCCAGAAAATAAATAATTGCGTCAGCATGATGTCATCATTGCATCAGCGGTCAACGCGGCTGGTCCGGGTCAAACCTGACGTGTGGGACCCACACGTCAGTGACAGGGGGTTAACATGGGTTATTTTAATTTAATTAAATGGTTAGGGGGGGGTCGGGCCCACTGTCAGTGTCAGGGGGGGTTAGTTAACGGTGATTAGCACTAAGCTAATCACCTGACGGGCCGGCCCCACCTGGCAGGGCTCAGGCGACGGGGGCTCGTCGCCGGCGACCTCTGGACGCGGCGGAGTCCGCGCCACAGGCCACGGGGACGGCGTCGGAGAGCACCGGGGCGTAGCCCGGGCTCTCGCGCATCTGGTGGAACAGGTGGGAGGAGCGGGGACGGCCGGAGCTCGCCGGAGCAAGGCTCGCGGCGGCGGCCGGAGTTCGGGCGCGAGCGGGATCGGGCTGCGGGGCACGGGGAGGCCACCTGAGGGGCTCGGCGGCACCCTCGTGGCACCAGGAGCGCGAAGGGGGGCTGGGTTTGGGCGGAGGCAGGCCGAGACGGCGACGGCGACATGGACGGCGGCGAGAGGCTTCGGCCGTGGTGGGGAGCGGCGCTACGGCACGGGAACGGGAGGGAGAAGAGAGGGGAACAGCGGCGGAGCTCACCGCGATCACGCAGAGCAGCACAGCGGGGTCGGGGAGGACCTGGTGACAGCGAATCGACGTCGGCGGACGGCGGAGCCCGAGGAGGAAGACGGTGGCGATGGCGGCTACACAGGGCGTCCGGAGCTTCGTGGCTCGACGAGGAGGTGGAGGGGGTTGTGGCGGAGCTCGGAAGCATGTCAGGGAGGCGAGGGGAGGCCGGTGGCCATGGCAACGGCGAGCGATGGCGACGGCTGCGCTCGGGTGCGCTCGGGGAAGAGAGAACCAGGGGAGGGGGAAGGAATGAGAGAGTGAGAGGGCGGTCGGGGCTGCGTGGCGTCGTCCGGGGCGTTCCAGGCGACGAGGAGGAAGCAGGAGGTGGCCAGGGAAGCAGGAGGTGGAGGCGCGGCGGTGCGCGCGCGTCGGCACGCGCCGTTCCCCTGTCGGGGAGGAAGACGACAGAGGAGGGGCCAGGTGGGCTGGGCCGCCTCCTGGCTGGCCGGCCTGCTGCTGCTGGGCTGCGCAGGGGAGGGGAGGCCCAGGTAAGCCCCTCCTTCTTTTATTTCTGTTTTTCTATTTTTTTCTGACATTTGTTTGATTTAATAAATATATTAAATCATTTAATTTCCTTATGCCAATTTTTTTGCAGGAGCTAGATATATTATTCCAGAGCTCTTTTATAATTGGCATAATTTTTGGACCATATTTCATATATATAGAAATATATTTCCAATGCAAATATTTATCGAATTAATCCAAATAGCCAAAATAAAATGTCCATGAGCTCCTAAAAATATTGTTTTGATTTTTATCTCTGTCCAATATTTTCAGAGGGCAACATGAGCATTTTCTTGGACCCTTTTGGAGAAATTTTTATTTGGGTCATTTTCAAAATGATTCTGAGGGTTCCACCAATCCTCATTTCAAATTTAAATGAAATTTAAATATGATGCACAAGTGGCTAGCTAGCCTAGGTCATACCAGACTAGGGATGTGACAAGAAACCCATAGCAGCCACGTAAAACATGCAACAACAATTAGAGGACGTCTAACTTGTTTTTGCAGGGTATGCTTTGTGATGTGATATGGCCAACAAGAATGTGGTGAATAATATGTGATGTATGAGATTGATCATGTTCTTGTAATAGGATTCACGACTTGCATGTCGATGAGTATGACAACCGGCAGGAGCCATAGGAGTTGTCTTTATTTATTGTATGACCTGCGTGTCATTGAAGAACGCCATGTAAACTACTTTACTTTATTGCTAAACGCGTTAGTCATAGAAGTAGAAGTAGTCGTTGGCGTGACAACTTCATGAAGACACGATGATGGAGATCATGGTGTCATGCCGGTGACAAGATGATCATGGAGCCCCGAAGATGAAGATCAAAGGAGCTATATGATATTGGCCATATCATGTCACTACACTATTTGATTGCATGTGATGTTTATCATGTTTATGCATCTTGTTTACTTAGGACGACGGTAGTAAATAAGATGATCCCTTACAAAATTTCAAGAAGTGTTCTCCCCGAACTGTGCACCGTTGCTACAGTTCGTCGCTTCTAAGCACCACGTGATGATCGGGTGTGATGGATTCTTACGTTCACATACAACGGGTGTAAGACAGTTTTACACAGCAAAAACACTTAGGGTTAACTTGACGAGCCTAGCATGTGCAGACATGGCCTCGGAACACAGAGACCGAAAGGTCGAGCATGAGTCGTATAGTAGATACGATCAACATGAAGATGTTCACCGACGTTAACTAGTCCGTCTCACGTGATGATCGGACACGGGCTAGTTGACTCGGATCATGTGATCACTTAGATGACCAGAGGGATGTCTATCTGAGTGGGAGTTCATAAGATGAACTTAATTATCCTGAACATAGTCAAAAGACCTTTTGCAAATTATGTCGTAGTTCACGCTATAGTTCTACTGTTTTAGTTATGTTCCTAGAGAAAATATAGTTGAAAGTTGACAGCAGCAATTATGCGGACAGTAGAAAGCTTATGTCCTTAATGCACCGCTCAGTGTGCTGAACCCCAAACGTCGTTTGTGGATGTTGCGTACATCGGACATACACGTTTTGATAACTACGTGATAGTTCAGTTAAACGGTTTAGAGTTGAGGCACCAAAGACGTTTTTCGAAACGTCGCGGAACATATGAGATGTTTCGAGGGCTGAAATTGGGATTTCAGGCTCGTGCCCACGTCAAGAGGTATGAGACCTCCGACAATTTTCTTAGCCTGCAAACTAAGGGAGAAAAGCTCAATCGTTGAGCTTGTGCTCAGATTGTCTGAGTGCAACAATCACTTGAATCGAGTGGGAGTTGATCTTCCAGATAAGATGGTGATGTTTCTCCAAAGTCATTGCCACCAAGCTGCTAGAGCTTCGTGATGAACTATAACATATCAGGGATAGACATGATGATCCTTGAGGTATTCACGATGTTTGACACCGTGAAAGTAGAAATCAAGAAGGAGCATCAATTGTTGATGGTTGGTGAAACCACTAGTTTCAAGAAGGGCAAGGGCAAGAAGGGATACTTCATGAAACGGCAAATCAGCTGCTGCACCAGTGAAGAAACCCGAGGTTGAACCCAAACCCGAGACTAAGTGCTTCTGTGATAAGGGGAATAGCCGCTAGAGCAGAATTACCCTAGATACTTGGTAGATAAGAAGGCTGGCAAGGTCGATAGAAGTATATTGGATATACATTATGTTAATGTGTACTTTACTAGTACTCCTAGTAGCACCAGGGTATAAGATACCGGTTCGGTTGCTAAGTGTTAGTAACTCGAAATAAAGAGCTACGGAATAAACGAAGACTAGCTAAAGATGAGCTGACGATATGTGTTGGAAGTGTTTCCAAGTTTGATGTGATCAAACATCGCACGCTTCCTCTACCATCAAGATTAGTATTAAACCTGAATAATTGTCATTTGGTGCTTGTGTTGAGCATAGACATGATTGGATTATGTCTATCGCAATACGGTTATTCATTTAAGGAGAATAATGATTACTCTATTTATTTGAATAAAACCTTCAATGGTCTTGCACCTAAAGGAATGGTTTATTGAATCTCGATCGTAATGATACACATTTTCATGCCAAAAGATATAAGATAGTAATGATAGTACCACTTACTTGTGGCACTGCCATGTAAGTCATAATGGTATAAAACGCATGAAGAAGCTCCATGTTGATGGATCTTTGGACTCACTCGTTTTAGAAAAGTTTGAGACATGCGAACCATGTCTATTGGTGTATACGCATGAAGAAACTCCATGCAGATGGATCGTTTGGACTCACTTGATTTTGAATCACTTGAGATATGCAAATCATACCACATGGGCAAGATGACTGAAAAGCCTCGTTTTCAGTAAGATGGAACAAGATAGCAACTTGTTGGAAGTAACACATTTTGATGTATCCAATCCAATGAGTGTTGAGGCATGCAGTGAATATCGTTATGATCTTACTTCACAGATGATTCGAGTAGATGTTGAGAATATTTACTTGATGAAATACAAGTCTGAATTATTGAATGGTTCAAGTAATTTCAGAGTGAAGTAGAAGATCATTGTGACAAGAGGATAAAATGTCTATGATGTGAATATCTAAGTTACGAGTTTTGGCACACAATTAAGACATTGTGGAAATTGTTTCGCAATTAATACCGCCTGGAACACCATAGTGTGATGGTGTGTCCGAACATCATAGTTGCACCCTATTGGATATGGTGTGTACCATGATGTCTCTTATCGAATTACCACTATTGTCCATGGGTTAGGCATTAGAGACAACCACATTCACTTTAAATAGGGTACCACGTAATTCCTTTGAGATGACACCGTATGAATTATGGTTTAGAGAAACCTAAGTTGTCATTTCTTAAAGGTTTGGGGCTGCAACGCTTATGTGAAAAAGTTTCAGGATTGATAAGCTCGAACCCAAAGCGGATAAAATGCATCTTCATAGGACACCCAAAACAGTTGGGTATACCTCCTGTCTCAGATCCGAAAGCAATAAGGGATTGTTTCTAGAATCAGGTACTTTCTCGAGGAAAAGTTTCTCTCGAAAGAATTGAGTGGGAGGATCGTGGAGACTTGATGAGGTTATTGAACCGTCTCTTCAACTAGTGTGTGGCAGGGCACAGGAAGTTGTTCCTGTGGCACCTACACCAATTGAAGTGGAAGCTTATGATATTGATCATGAAACTTCGGATCAAGTCACTACCAAACCTCGTGGGATGACAAGGATGCGTACTACTTCAGAGTGGTACGTAATCCTGTCTTGAAGGTCATGTTGCTAGACAACAATGAACCTACGAGCTATGGAGAAGCGATGGTGGGCCCGAATTCCGACAAATGGTTAGAAGCCATGAAATCCGAGATAGTATCCATATATCAGAACAAAGCATGGACTTTGATGGACTTGCCCGATGATCGGCAATCCATTGAGATAAATGGATCTTTTAAGAAGAAGACGGACGTGGATGTCACCATCTATGAAGCTCGACTTGTGGCGAAGTGTTTTCCGACAAGTTCAAGGAGTTCACTACGATGAGATTTTCTCACTCGTAGCGATGCTTAAAGTCCGTCGGAATCATGTTAGCATTAGCTGCATTTATGAAATCTGGCAGATGGATGTCAAGACAAGTTTCCTTACCAGTTTTCGTAAGGAAAGGTTGTATGCAATACAATCAGAAAAGTTTTGTCGATCCTAAGGATGCTAAAAGGTATGCTAGCTCCAGCGATCCTTCTAAGGACTGGAGTAAGCATCTCGGAGTTGGAATGTACGCTTTGATGAGATGATCAAAGATTTTGGGTTTGTACAAAGTTTATGAGAAACTTGTATTTCCAAAGAAGTGAGTGGGAGCACTATAGAATTTCTGATGAGTATATGTTGTTGACATATTGTTGATCAGAAATGACGTAGAATTTCTGGAAAGCATATAGGGTTATTTTGAAAGTGTTTTTCAATGGAAAGCCTGGATTAAGCTACTTGAACATTGAGCATCAAGATCTATAAGGATAGATCAAAATGTTTAATAATACTTTCAAATGAGCACATACCTTGACATGATCTTGAAGGTGTTCAAGATGGACCAGTCAAAGAAGGAGTTCTTGCCTGAGTTGTAAGGTACGAAGTTAAGACTTAAAGCTCGACCTCGGCAGAATAGAGAGAAAGGACGAAGGTCGTCCCCTATGCTTAAGACATAGGCTCTACAGTATGCCATGCTGAGTACCGCACCTGAAGTGTGCCTTGCCATGAGTCAGTCAAGGGGTACAAGAGTGATCCATGAATGGATCACAGACAGCGGTCAAAGTTATCCTTGGTAACTAGTGGACTAAGGAATTTTCTCGATTATGGAGGTGGTAAAAGAGTTCGTCGTAAAGGTTACGTCGATGCAAGCTTAACACCTATCCGGATAGCTCTAAGAAGAGATACCGGATACGTATTATGGGGCAACAATTTAGAATAGCTCCAAGTAGAACAGTTATTTGGAATAGCTCCAAATAGAGCGTGGTAGCTACATCTAGGAGATGACATAGAGATTTGTAAAGCACACACGGATCTGAAAGGTTCGGACCCGTTGACTAAAACCTCTCTCACAAGCAACATGATCAAACCTAAAACTCTTGGGTATTAGTCACATGGCGATGTGACCTATGAGTGTTAATCACATGGCGATGTGAACTAGATTATTGACTCTAGTGCAAGTGGGAGACTGTTGGAAATATGCCCTAGAGGCAATAATAAAAGTGTTATTATTATATTTCCTTGTTCATGATAATTGTCTTTTATTCATGCTATAACTGTATTATCCGGAAATCGTAATACACGTGTGAATACATAGACCACAATATGTCCCTAGTGAGCCTCTAGTTGACTAGCTCGTTGTGATCAACAGATAGTCATGGTTTCCTGGCTATGGACATTGGATGTCGTTGATAACGGGATCACATCATTAGGAGAATGATGTGATGGACAAGACCCAATCCTAAGCCTAGCACAAAGATCATGTAGTTCGTTTGCTAGAGCTTTGCCAATGTCAAGTATCTCTTCCTTTGACCATGAGAGCGTGTAACTCCTGGATACCGTAGGAGTGCTTTGGGTGTATCAAACGTCACAACGTAACTGGGTGACTATAAAGGTGCACTACAGGTATCTCCAAAAGTATCTATTGTTTTATGCGGATCGAGACTGGGATTTGTCACTCCGTGTAAACGGAGAGGTATCTCTGGGCCCACTCGGTAGGACATCATCATATGCGCAATGTGACCAAGGAGTTGATCACGGGATGATGTGTTACGGAACGAGTAAAGTGACTTGCCGGTAACGAGATTGAACAAGGTATTGGATACCGACGATCGAATCTCGGGCAAGTAACATACCGATAGACAAAGGGAATTGAATACGTGATTGATTAAGTCCTTGACATCGTGGTTCGTCTGATGAGATCATCATGGAACATGTGGGAGCCATCATGGGTATCCAGATCCCGCTGTTGGTTATTGACCGGAGAACGTCTTGGTCATGTCTACATGTCTCCCGAACCCGTAGGGTCTACACACTTAAGGTTTGATGACGCTAGGGTTATAAAGGAAGTTTGTATGTGGTTACCGAATGTTGTTCGGAGTCCCGGATGAGATCCCGGACGTCACGAGGAGTTCCGGAATGGTCCGGAGGTAAAGATTTATATATGGGAAGTCCTATTTTGGCCACCGGAAAATGTTCGGGATTTTTCGGTATTGTACCGGGAAGGTTCTAGAAGGTTCCGGAGTGGGGCCCACCTGCATGGGGGGACCCACATGAATGTGGGTACTGGGGGCAAGGCCCCACACCCCTGGTCAAGGCGCACCAAGATCCCCCCTTAGAAGGAATAAGATCATATCCCGAAGGGATAAGATCAAGATCCCTAAAAAGGGGGGG
>NC_057804.1:49368518-49379266 GCF_018294505.1 Triticum aestivum
TAACAATCGATGAGGAAGGAAATGATGGGATTTCTTTCCTCCCACCTTGGCCAACGCCCCAATGGACTTGGAGGGCAAGAAACCAGCCCCTCCACCCCTATATATAGTGGGGAGACGCATGGGAGCTGAACACGAAGTTCTGGCGCAGCCCTCCCCCTCTCCCAAGTCGTCCTCCTCTCCTGTGGTGCTTGGCGAAGCCCTGCTGGATTGCCACGCTCCTCCATCACCACCACGCCATTGTGCTGCTGTTGGATGGAGTCTTCCTCAACCTCTCCCTCTCTCCTTGCTGGATCAAGGCGTGGGAGACGTCACCGGGCTATACGTGTGTTGAACGCGGAGGTGCCGTGCGTTCGGCACTTGATCATCGATGATTTGAATCACGACGAGTACGACTCCTTCAACCCCGTTCTCTTGAACGCTTCCGCTTAGCGATCTACAAGGGTATGTAGATGCACTCTCTTTCTACTCGTTGCTGGTCTCTCCATAGATAGATCTTGGTGACACGTAGGAAAATTTTGAATTTCTGCTTCGTTCCCCAACACTAGCCGCACGTACGCAAGTGCCTCCTTATTTTATACAACTGTAATTTTTTTTTGCTTCCTCCTGGTTTCGTGACATCACGGCCCCACACCATTGTCAACCTATGTAGTCAATAAACGAGAGAATTGCACAAGGAGCGGCCGACAGCTGGGACCAAGCAGCTCAAGCAGTATTTGTGTTTTTGAGGTGTGAGCACTCCAGAGTTTTTCTTGAGCGATGTTTTCATTGTTGTTCAGAGGAGAGCAGGGTATTAATTGGGCGGGCTGTGGCCTAGCCCAGGCCAGATATCCAGCCCAAATATTAATTTTTTTCAAGCTGAAAATGGCTAGCCCAGCTATACTTTTTTTTGAGGAATACCCAAGCAAGGTCAACTTGTTATTCTCCGTCCCGCTAGGCTGCAAATCTTTCCTAGGAGGGATGCATTAGGCTTAACAAGAAAATGAGCTTTAAGAAATAATAAATGGGATATAATTATAAAAACTGGCCAGTAACTATAAAAAAATGCTCCAAACACGTAATCACTTTATTAAATATTAATATTTGGATTTTGACAATTTTAATTTCATTAATTGTTGCACGCGCAATGTTTCGTTGGATTTTTACGTAATACAAATTTATATTGAAATTGTATTTAATCTGACTAGAAATTTCGGGATAAAAATAATTCGGATCCCATCAAAATGTGGGAAATTTTATTGAATTGTGTTTTGAACGGTTGGTTGAAATAATTAATCGTTGAAATGGGTTGTACTTTTAACAAACTGTAAATGGGCTATAATAAATTCCATTAGAATTCAAAAATGGGTTGTACATTCTTACATCTCAAATGGGCTATAAGTTCTATGCCACACACTTTTGGGCCTACTAAGTTGACGCGTCCCCTAAAAAAAATAAGTTGGCGCATATGCAAGTCTTTGTAAACTTATAGTCAACACACCGTTCTAGCAGCAGTGGCCGTTGGATGTCCATCAACCGGATGTCGTGCTTCTTTCAATCTAAGATATTCTAACTTCACCCACACGAAAATGATTCCTCCCCCTGACATCTAGGGTGCACCATTTCGAAAGCTAACCTGTGGGCCTACTAAGTTGACGCGTATTAAGGGCTTTGTCAACTTAGTCAATATGAACGATTCTAGCTCCAGTGACCGTACGATATCCATCCAACGGCCGTAGTGCTTCTTTAGTCTCTGATCTTCCTGCTCCAGCCGCCCAAACCAGCGCCGGCAGAACCGCCTGCTCCCGCCTCCCGTGGCCGGCTGTGCTACCGGGCAGGCCTCACGGCCCCATCATACTTGCATCCATGTCCTGTCTATCCCTCTACTCACCCACACCTCCTATTATTTTCCGGCAACGGCAGCCGAACCAGTCAACCCTCGTACACCCCATCGCGTGGGCAGCCACTACCGTGTCTTCCCCGGCTCCGTGTCGTTCCCTTCGTAGGCCTCGCCGTCGTCCACCGCCCTGGTGCTCTCGGCGCGGCGTGGTCAACGGGGTCAATGAACGACATCCATCGGAAGTGGACTGTACGTGGAGAGGCTGACAGCTAGGTCCACGACCACACACAAGGAAATACCTCCTTATTACGCGCAAAATAATGATTCCTCCACCTGACATCTGGGACCCACCGGAACGGCCTCTGTATTTCGCGAAAAAAATGTTCCCTCTGCTGATAGGTCGGACCCACCAGCTATATCTTCGCATGCAAGGAAGTGCCTCCTTATTGCGCACCAAAAAATGAATACCCCCTGCCAGCTGGGACCCACCATAGTGGGAGGTTGACTTGTGGGCCTACTAAGTTGACAGGGACGGAGGGCTTTGTCAACTTAGTCAATATGAACAATTCTAGCTCCAGTGACCGTACGATGTCCATCCAACGGCCGTATGCTTCTTCAACCTCTGGTCTTCTTGCTCCAGCCGCCCAAACCAGCGCCGGGCGTGATCCTGCCTCCCGTGGCCGGCTGTGATGCCGCGGAGGCCTCACCTACACCCCTTATTATTCTGCGGCGATGGCAACATCACACCGCAGGCGAACCAGTGAACCCTCGTACTCCTCTCCGCATGGGCTTCCACTGTCGCGTCTTCCCCGGCTCCGCGTCGTCCCCTTCCTAGGCCTCATCGTCATCCACTACCCTGGTGCTCTCGGCGTGGCGTGGTCAACGTGGTCAAGGAACGGCTTCCATTGGAAGAGTACTGTACGTGGAGAGGCTGACAGCTGGGTCCACGACAGCTGCAAGAAAGTGCCTCCTTATTATGTGCAAAATAATTATTCCTCCACCTGACAGCAGGGACCCACCGGACGGGCCACCGTATTTCGTGAAAAAACGTTTTCCCCCTGACTGCTGAGACCCACCAGCTACATCTTCGCACGCAAGGAAGTGCGTCCGGGCAAAAAAAAACGATTCGCCCCCCTGACTGCTGGGACCCACCAGCTACATCTTCGCACACAAGGAAGTGTCTGACAGTCGGGACCCACCTGGTCGAAGCGTATGTAGTGTTGTCATTCTGGTCACGAACATGTACGTACATACTGCTCGATGTAGAGGCACACACGTGTCATAGTAGAGGCGTGCACATAGCATGTACACATACATACAACGGCCAGGGTGCAAGAAAGAAAATACGGCCACGTACGTACATATGAGCGGGGTCTCGAACGCCTACTCGCGCATACGTACGGCCAGGGCTCGTGTACATGGCTGGGTCGGAACGAAGAAACTGCGTCATTGTCGTGTTCATGGGAGCCAACCGGCTGGGTCAGAACGGAATGCATCATCGTGTTCATCGGGAGGGCTTGGACGGAACAACCGATGGAAACGAGGCCTGGCGTACCGCAGAACGGAGGAAACGACCTTGTGTTCGACCGGCCACGGTCGAAACGGGATCCTGTTCATCGGGAGGGGTCTGGCATACCGCAAAACGGAGAAAACAAACTTCTATTGGACCTCCTATGGTCGAGACGGGGTCCTGTTGATCGGGAGGGGTGTGGTGTACCGCAAAACGGAGGAAACGGACTTGTGTTGGAGCACTACGGTCGAAACGGGGGTCCCGCTCATCGGGAGGGGTGTGGCGTACCGCAAAACGGGACTCCACGGGATACTATTCATCTCCACCGTTGACCTCCTCCAGCCTCCACGGGCTACTGTTCATCCACCGTCGACCTCCTCCAGCCTCCACCTGCAACTGTTCATCCACGGGCTCCTGTTCATCCAGCCTCCATCGCACGCTCCTCCACCGGCTACTGTTCAACCAGCCCTCTCCACGGGGTCCTGTTCAACCACCCCTCCACGGGCTACTGTTCATCAAACCCTCCACCGACTACTATTCAACCAACCCTCCACTGGCTATTGTTCAACCTTCCCTCCATGGGGTCCTGTTCATCCAGCCGTCCACGGGGTCCTGTTCATCCACGCCCAACCGGCTCGATCGAGCGGGGTCCTGTTCATCCAGCGGCAACACCACGGGGTCCTGTTCATCCAACCCCCACGAGGAATTGTTCATCCAACCCCCCAGTAACGCTCACTGTTCATCCAGAGGCAGCATCGATCGGCTTCAATTAGCAGCAGTAGTGAAGGAATTGCTCGATCGTTCGGGTTCAGTAACGTGTAGCCTGCAGTGCAATCGCTCGGGTTCAGTTAGAGCCCAACGCCTCGCACCCACGCGCGTACATGTACGAGATAAACGCGCATCGCTCGGCCTTCGACCACCCACCGTAACTGGGAACTCCCCGATATTTTCCTCGCCCTCGCTTCTACCACGGTCTTTTCCGTCATGCACAACCCAAAGAATGTCATGCAGCTACGTCTCTGGCCCGCCCAGGACGAAAAGCCCATTTTCTGTCATGATTTTTTGTCATAGAAGTAGGAGCCCACCACATCTATGATGATACCGGGTTTTGTCACAATTATCATCATAGAAGTGTCATAAGTATGACATAATTTTTTTTGTTCGGCCCAAAATGTCACGGATGTGTCTTTTTTTTGTAGTGACTGCTACTGCTGTTACCATTACTATTGCTATCGTTGCTACCACTATCGAACTATCATATTACTGTGCTACTGATCACTCTGCTGCAGATATTTGGTCTCCAGGTGTGGTTGAATTGACAACTCAACTACTAATACTTGCAAATATTCTTTGGCTCCCCTTGTCTCGAATCAATAAGTTTGGGTTGAATACTCTACCCTTAAAAACGGTTGTGATCCCATATACTTGTGGGTTATCAGGGTACAACAACAATGGCTGGGGAGTTCAAGAGCAAAAAATGGTGCCCATTGCCCATTAATAACATAAAGATAGTTGTGAGCTCGATCATGAGCATGCATATTTGACGTCTGATCTTCATGTGTAAAGCAAACTTCATTAAAGTTTCTCATATGTTGATTGATCTCCATGAGGATGGTAAGGTAGCTAGGGCAGAATCCGTTGTTGATGGCGCCGACCACTTCCTGACAATCCTATGCATGTAGTGATGCAACTGCAAGTCTGCTACGAGGGCAAGAGCTTCTCTACACACCAAGGCTTCGAAGGTAGCTGGGTCAGAAATACTTGGACAAGCAAGCATTGAAGACCACTGATATGCGCCAAAATTGGAACAGATAGCGACCACCACCCCTCGGTTTTTAGACCTAGAAACAACTGCATCAAAATTTTATTTTCATCATGTGCTAGGGTGGGGGGTCCATCTGGGACAAATAGGTCTAGTCTAGTGAGCTCCCACTGGGTCCCGGGCATGTGATGGGATGATCCCAAGTCGTCTAGGAAGCTACTAATAAAAGGCTATGGAAGATCTCTTCATGAATTGCCTAATCACTTGAGAGAGCATAACAATTATCATAACCAGAAGATCTTGCAAGTTTTCTATTCGGGTTTTCCATAACTGAGTTTCCACTAGGCACAACATCGAAGAGGCAAATTTATTAACGAGGGCTAGATCCTCTTTCATTGTCGTAGCTTTGCTGAATGTGCGATAGTTCCAACATAGGATTTATCCACATCCACCCGCACTACTGCCATCCATCATGTTGCCTCACGCGGTGGCGCTTCCTCCTGCTCGAAGACGATGTCATTCATGTCCTCCCGAAGCGCCAATTCCTTCATCATTGCCTCTAGCTCGATCTGATAAGATTTCCCCGAGCCGGACGCACCGGCTCCATGATTCCTATCTAGACCGAAGAAAATAGTTCATGGGCCACCCAACCCTAATCTCCCTTGGTCTCCATAAACTCAGCACCAAGACCGGGAAGCAATCCAGGATCGCCCCTTAGTCAGTCCAAGCAGTTGAGGAAATGGAGGATCAAGGTAAGAGAAACATGATTTCTACGTCGGTCACCGCCGCCAAGAGAAGAGGAACCCCAACGAGAGGGAAAAAAAGCTTTGCATGTACATGTACATAGTGGTATCAAATATGTTGTTCTGCTGTGCAATTGGTAAAAAGAAAAAATGTTCTGCTGTCCAGTTGGTAAAACAAATGAATTGGGCCGTCTAAGGTCGCTAAAGACAACTCCCAGGACCGCCACCAGTAGATATCTGAAGCCCAGTCCATACCGCCATAGCCGTCTAAAGCCCACCGAAACTCCGGAGCTTCGGCACGCGTCCCTCGCCGTGGTTCCCCAACTCAACTCAACAGACCACCCCACCGCAGCAGCGTCGCCAAAGGGGAGGAACTCGACCCTTCCCAAATTACAAAACCCCAAACCCTTTTTCTTTCTGGTTCGCGGCAATGGCGGCGCCGGATGCAGACGAGACCCCTGCCTCCCCGGGGTACGCCCTCCGCGCGACCCTCACGGGGCACCGCCGCGCCGTATCCGCCGTCAAGTTCTCCCCGGACGGCCGCCTCCTCGCCTCCGCCTCCGCCGACAAGCTCCTCCGCGTCTGGTCCTCGGCGGACCTCTCCCTCGTCGCCGAGCTCGAGGGCCACGAG
This sequence comes from Triticum aestivum, assembly GCF_018294505.1. Lineage (NCBI taxonomy): Eukaryota > Viridiplantae > Streptophyta > Magnoliopsida > Poales > Poaceae > Triticum > Triticum aestivum. Next base: position 49,374,981 of record NC_057804.1, read on the forward strand.
GAGGGCGTCTCCGATCTCTCCTTCTCCCCCGACGGCCGCCTGCTCGCCTCCGCCTCCGACGACCGCACCGTCCGCATCTGGGACCTGGGCGCCGGCGGCGGCGCCCGCCTCGTCAAGACGCTGGCCGGCCACACCAACTACGCCTTCTGCGTCGCCTTCAGCCCCCACGGCAACGTGCTCGCCTCCGGATCCTTCGACGAGACGGTGCGCGTTTGGGAGGTCAGGTCGGGCCGGAGCCTCCGCGTGCTGCCCGCCCACTCCGAGCCTGTCACCGCCGTCGATTTCGACCGGGACGGGGCCATGATCGTGTCGGGAAGCTACGATGGGCTCTGCCGCATCTGGGACGCAGCCACCGGGCACTGCGTCAAGACCCTCATCGACGACGAGAGCCCGCCCGTGTCCTACTCCAAGTTCTCGCCCAATGGCAAGTTCGTGCTTGCATCCACCCTTGACAGCACCCTGGTGAGTTATTCAGAATCTCTCCTCATTCTGTTATTGTAGAGACCTTTCCAGCTCGCAGCATATGTGAAATTGCAATTATCAATTGCGTTGTTATTGAATGTTTGATTGCTCTCTTTAGCTAGGTTGAAGAGACCTTTCCAGCTGGCAGCATATGTGAAATTGCAATTATCAGTTCTGTTGTTATTGAATGTCTGATTGTTCTGATAGCTAGGTTAACCATTAGTAGTTGACATTGTTAGCTAGGAAGAACATTAGCAACGGAACACTACAAGTACATTTTTGTGGGCACAAGGGACGGAGTGCCACTAGGGAACTAGGAGGGGATTCATAGCTTTGAGATTGTTCGTAGAGCCGATGCAGGCACTTAGTCCAGAGCGTGCACCATAAATGATGCTTTATTGGCTGCTTATACTGGGGACTTATGTCGGTGCTGCTTTGTGGAGCTATTCTTTTACTACATGTTAAGCTCCCCTTTTAATGCCTTGGCGCGCATCGCTGTTTCCCTGTGACCATGAGGTCACGGGTTCGAGTCCAGGAAACAGCCTCTTGCAGAAATGTAGGAAATGGCTGAGTACTAAAGACCCAAAGTGGTTGGACCCTTCCCCGGAACCTGCGCAAGAGGGAGCTACATGCACTGGGCTGCCCTTTTTTTAAGCTCCCCTTTTAATGAGGCTTGCAAGCTCAGTTAATCTTAGCCATAGCCTGATTCTATCAGTTCCATTAAGTCTAGCCTTGGGAGAATATGCAAATTGGGAGTCCCAGTGAGGTGCCACCAAGCAAGGTACTCTTTGGGTTGGAGGTATTAGACCCGCCGCAATACTATTTTTGTACTTCACAGCATGACATGAACTTCAATTTGCAGTAATATGTGATTTTGCAATGGAGAAGATTGAGTGAGTGATCTGCACATCGTTCGGTCTGCACTATGCTAAGTAGAGTTGGAAATTTTGTGATTATGTTGGGACTTAGTGCTACCATTCTTCCTATGCTCTAGAATATGGAAAAAAGCAAAGCATGGCTTGTTAATAATTTCTACAAACGGCATCATTTTGTAGTGTTGTCTGCAGTCTTGAGATGATACAGATGAGGGTAATACTCCCTCCATCCTGAATTACTTGTCGCTCAAATGGATATACCTAGCACTAAAATATAGTGCTAGATACATCCATTTAAGCGACAAGTAATTCCGGACGGAGGTAGTATTTGTTTTTGTCTTCATTCACAATGAGCTTGGTGGGAATATTTCTGTTGAGAAATGCAGAAAGCTCGAAATTCAACTTTCTTTCATGATTTGATTTTGATGTGCCTAAGTACAATTGTGTGGTGATTGTTCTGGTGATAAAGATTTTTTTAGGTCTTTTTGCAGTAAATTGACATGTCTGGGACATCAATCAGTAGTTTGTTTCTTTTGGCTGTATGCCTGTTGTCTGTTTTGCAACTGCCTGGTATAGTCATATGATTCTTGAGAAGTAATTAAATGTGTGGAATTGCACATAGCCAACTGTCTTTTACATTTTAGCATAAGAAGCTATTGATATTTTTATCGGGCTTCAATATACTTTGGTAGTTTGCCAAAAAAAAATACTCTGGTTAACTAATCCTTTTTTATTCATCATCTCCTTCCACAGTTGATGTGATCACAATCCCCTAGAGGTAAGTGTAGATGCTTCAGTAATTGTGACATGGTGCTGGGTGTAGATTTGCACTTTCTTTGATATCATGTTGCACAGTGACTGTGTAGCCTGCGGTGTCAGTTTTTGTGACATCGCTGTAGTCACAGCTGAGTTGAAGGTCACAACCATTGTTTATAAGGCGGTAAGGCGACCTAAGGCGAACACCAATCCCCCTGACGCCTAAGCGCCTAAAGCAGCACAATTGTAAGGTGCTGCCAGGGTGCCGCCTTGCCACCTAACCGTCCAAGGAGAGACACCTTATAAACAATCTCACAATACTAGTTAGGTGATTCTGTTCTCTTGTAGTGCTGTGAGTGCATACATTGAAGGACAAGAGAAAGATTATTTGGGAATTGTTACATTAGGGGTTATGTTAAACTCTTGCCATGAGCGTAGGATGGGCTGGAATTTTATTTTTAGGCAGGGGGAGGGGGTGGGGGTGGATATGTAAGTGGCAAAGCCTACATGAGAAGACATTAATAGAGCAATATCTGTACGTTGTCCTATCCTGCAAAATTTCCTTGTTTTGAAAACAAATTGGACCCTCCTAAGATTTCCAAAAAGTGGATTTTTTTTAAGAAACCCAAATCTCCCAAACTTGTTTTCCTAGTAAAGAATAAAGATAAAGGCTTCAGCAACTGCAGGATAGCCATAGGCACACAGCTACCGCAGTGGAAGAAAACAAATGAGTGTTTGGGGGTGTCCAATTGTGGGTTTGATCCACTGTTTAGCAATTTGTTGGTTCTTCGATATTTTCCATTCTCGGCAATGGGACCTGCATACCACAGGTCAAAATGGAAAAGGGTGTTAGGTAGTAATAGGATTTAATTTATTTTATCCCTCTCAAAATCCAAATGGACTCTGTATGTTATTTAATCAGAGTCCACCTGTATGGCAGGTTTGATATGTTACCATGATTATTTCTGATAATAACACTTTTTTTAGGTAGGTAGTAGTTGCACATTCAAAATGTTGGCTTGCTAATTGCTATTGATATCAAATTCACGAAGTTATCTAGGCACTTTCACTATTCAACTAATTCCAATGCTTCCTTCCCAGCCATGTTGCCATTATATAGCTGCTGTGAATTTGAAAAATTCGTGATAGAATATGTGATGGGCATTAATAGAGCAATAACTGTACCTTGTTCTATCCTGCGAATTTTTTCTTGTTTTGAAGATAAATTGGAACTTGCTAAGATTTAAAAAAAAAGGCTTACCAAGTGTTGAAAGCTCCCACACAAGGTGGGGTCTGGGGAAGGGAATTTCTAGACAGCCTTACCCTTCCATAATAATTTTGCAAGGAGGCTGTTCCAAACCCAGGATCTCCGGGCCATGGAGAGACTACCACTGCGCTAGGCCCACCCTTCTTTGCTAAGATTTCCAAAAGGCATTTTTTTAAGAAACCCAAATCTCCCAAACTTGTTCTTTTTAGTAAAGATAAATGCTTCAGCAACTGCAGGATAGCCATAGGCACACAACTACCGCAGTGGAACTGGAAGAAAAGAAATGAGTGTTGGGGGTGTTGAGTTGTGGGTTCAATCCACTGCTTAGCAATTTGTTGGTTCTTTGACGTTTTCCATTCTCAGCAATGGGACCTGCATACCACAGGTCAAAATGGGGAAATGATGTGAGGTAGTAGGATTTAATTTATTTTATCCCTTCCAAAATCCAAATGGACTCTCTATGTTATTTAACCTGGGTTCACCGGCACGGCAGGTTTGGTTGATACATATTACCTTGACCACTTTTTTCGGTAGGTAGTAATTGCACATTCGAAATGATTGCTTGCTAATTGCTATTGATACCAAATTCACAAAGTTATCTAGGTAGTAGGTACTTCCACTATCCAACTAATTCCAATGTTTTCTTCCCAGCCACGTTGCCATTTTATAGGCTATAGCTGCCGTGAATTTGATTTCTTTTGTCATTTTGACCTATCATTTCCTGATGTATAATTATTTCTAACATTAAAGTTCAATATTTTCTTGTATCCTTGCATTTTGCCTATAATAAGTTTTAAAGTCCGCTAAGCGAGGCCTGACTCCAGCAGAAAAACAGAAAATGAAGTGCTGGTTTAAAGTCCGCTAGGCGAGACCTGACCCCAGCAGAAAATGAAGTGGCGGTCTGAATCCACTCCATCAAAATAACT